>NW_008709614.1:1177980-1285751 GCF_000327385.1 Lottia gigantea | reverse complement strand
AAATCTACATTCAATCCTTAAATGCATGGCATTACCAGTATTTATTAGCCCGATTACCTGTATAAAAATGGCACATAAAATAACATTTCATTTCAGAAAAGAAGAGAATTGTTATAATCATATGTATTATTTATCACAAGTTAAAAGATTCTCTATGACTGTCATGTTTTTATCTAAGAAAGAACAAGAAGGTAGGAGATTTCATTACAGTTTTAACAACTAGGATGTGTTTTGGAATACCTTTAAAGGGACAGGTTTACCAATCGTTTGACCAATTGTACTTTAGTGGAATTTTTTTACCTAAGCGAAAGTTTAGCTTTCAAATGCATGTGTGTCCTGAATTATCCCTGAAAGTTAAAATGACGACTCATCTTTTCTTGAGACTGCCATACATAGACAAATAGAACAGAACGTGAAATTTCCAGCTTCAGGTATTTTTTTAGGAATTATGCAATTTTATTCATGCTCACTTAAGTAACTTTAAAAAAAAAAAAACCCAAAAATTCCTGGGTTCAGGTGTGAACTTGCATAATTGAAGACTATATACATATATATTCAAGACCCAAATCAACCCCTGAAAATGGCAAACCTGTCCCTTTAAGAACCTTGAGTATTTTTTGTTTTTCTTCTCTGTGATAAAGATCATTCTTTCATTTAGAGGGACACATGTCGTAGTGTGATAAGCTCTCATTTGAAAGTATGACCATTTGTAAGGGAAATGATATGTAAACTTATTTACAATGTGTTTTCCAGGTATTAAAGATATATTTGGATACCTTGATGACAAGAAAATGGCTACTGACCCTGATCTGAAAAAATTAAAGAAATTATACCAATTGTGATTCATTGAAATAAACCTTTTGTTACTATGGTGATTTTTTTAGCGCTTGGTACCCATATACATCTGATGTTGGTAACATTGCCAAAAAGATCTGCATGTATCCCTGTATAAGAAATAAACTTAAAGAAGCTTATTATCCAAGTCTACATACAAATTTATTCACATATAATTATGTGTAACAGCACTTTCAAAGAAACAAAATTCACAGTGTTCAATTTAACAATCGGTTACACTAGATTATTCAGGGCAATAGTTATACCAAATAAATCCATGTACATCATCTAAATGATAGAAAGGTCTCTTCTTGATATAACGTTCTCTCATCTGCTGCCAGTACATTTGTGTAACTTATTAGTTGTCTAGATCCAAGCTTAAATAATTCACTAGCTATAAGTCCACTATAAATTCACTGATATTATTTAGATATTGTTTATTCATGTAGTCTGATAATTCTGATTTTGTTACCCATAAATAGTCTGAAACATCTCCTTCCTTCAACTTCACTGGTCCATTCTCATATAGGGCTTTAAAGAAAAATACCTGTAAAACAAAACACATTTCATCTCATATATACTATATTGGGTTTGTTTTCAAGATATTTAAGAGTTTTGAGTAATTATACATAAATCATATCAGTAAAAGAAAAAAAAAGATTTTACAACAAAATCTAGTTAATTTTGTCCCCTGTTTCCCAACCTGGGGTGTTTTCACTAGGGTGTGACCAACTGGTGTAGAAGAATTTATTTTGAGTTGAGAGAGCACCTCACATCACATGCTGAAAAGGTGGATGAAACAATTTTTTGGGGTATGAAAGGTCCACGTGATTGCTCCAGGGTTGTGAAGGCTGAAATAGGTTGGGAACCACTGATCTAGTCAATAGTGTCTTTCAATTATTTATGGAAAATTGTAGTACAGACAGATTAAAAGAAGGATATTCATTCTGAAGGAAACAGCAATAACTTCTGGTGTTCACATATCACTTTCAAAATTATTCTTGATCAGAGGGAATGACCTTAGGCTAGATGTTAAAAGTCAAAACTTATCATTTCTATAACTCACCTTTCTACCAATACTCTCATTTACTACTTTTTTAGGATATTTGTATTTAAAGAAGCCACAAGGTGCGTTTCCTATAAAACATGATTTAATCTGGTCTCCACATTGTGAATCTAAGGCTCTATTAGCTGTCTGAAATAAAAATGCAAGAATTATTGATATTATGGCATCATCTTAAGGAGTAACATAAAATAATTCTTTTGTAGATATTGGACTAATGTTTGGTAAAATCACCAATTCTGTATTAGAGTAAAAAGATAGTGGAACACAGCTATATACGCCCACCACGCCATGCAGATGGTAAAAACGATTGAAAAATCAGTTGAAAACTAATAGAGTAATTTAGCATATTCAAGATTTTGGGGCAAGGGCAGTAACTCTGCTTTTAACGGTCGAAAATAGCTCAAATTCGAACTTGATCTTCGTTTTATGAATATGTATACACATACTGAATTTCATTTGATTCCATCAAAAAATATAGTTTTTAGAGCATTTACAAGCAAATATGGACGGGTCCGACAAGGGTGCCGACAATATACGTCCACATGGAGAGATGTGTGCGTATAAAAACATGGAAAAAAAATAAAGAAATATTAGCTCAAAAGTAAGTGTTGAGAGATCTCTACCTGTCTCATTGATTCTCCATCTAACCATTGTGAGTGTGGTAAAGCCCATACATCTGTTTTACCAAGTCTCTGTTTAACAATCAATATCAGTTTCTCATCTAATTTTCTTTCTGTTGATTTTCTATCATCCTTTTCATCAGCAACTACACCAATACAAAATACAACTTTATTGTTCATTCTATATTCAATAAGGTTAAATCAAAATTCTAGACTAAAATATCACGTATCATTCACAAAAAATAAATTGATCTTTTACAACCATTTATCTATCATTTAAGTCCAAAGCACAATAATATAGGTACAAAATATTCCTTTTTGTCTGTTTTTTACAATATACTGTATTTCTAACTACCTGTCCTTCTAGGTGCGAAGGTAAACTCTTCTAACTCAGTCTTCCATTTGTCTTCTGCTTCAACAGCCATTTCTCTAGGATTCTCTAATTCTTCCACTGTTAATTCTTCTAACTTTATTCTTTTTGCATGTAACCTGAAATATTTTAACCATATAAAATCCTGCAAAGTTCACCCTGAATATCTCTAAACATGAAAATACAGGGTTCCCTTGTCTAAATACATATGTGTTTCAGTCGAATAGTCTCTTGATAATTTGCTTCAGTAGGTAAGCCAAGGATTGCTTAAAATTTCCAGAAAAATTCTTACTTATCATCTCGAAATCTCAGTTCATGATCAGACAGCAAACTGTTTTCTAGTTCTAATTTACTCAGAAAGTCACTCATTTTCTTCTCATAATCAGTCATTTCTTTTGTTATAATTGGCCTCCGCTCTAAACACACAGCTCCAAATAGATCCCATTTTTCTTTCTCTTTTTTAGTTGTCTCAGTACTGGTGCTATATAATCTTATGTGATGACTTGGTGGACATTGAAGCGTATCTAAAATGATGTAAAGAGCAAAATGTTATAAAGATGTTACAACCAGTCCAAATCTCTATATCTCTAGACTATACCTAATCCTAGTTATGATGGAGCTCAGCTAGAATAGGATTTGAGAAGAAAGATGCGTTTCTATTTCTCCAAATATTACTGGCATTCAATCTACTTTCTTGATAGTTAACCTCAGCATTTGCAATGACCCCTCAATCGTGAACATAGCCATATCATTAAAAGGGGACATGTTTCAGGACAGTTTTGGCGAAACTACAAATTGAGGGCAGTTTAAGTTCTGAGTCAACAAACTGACATAAGTCAGGCCTATTATAACTCCAATCTAATAATACAGAGAGTAATGATAATCATATTTAGGACGTCTCTAGAATATATCGAAAACCCTTAAACCTTTTAGATTTCTTGCATGTCGAATTCGTGCAAAATTTAGTCTTTGAAAATTCTGAAAAGAATAAGTGATACATCTTGTGCAAGCCATGTTTTGTTTCCAAATAGTGACAAGTTCTGGAAAATCGCGAGGAACTTTGTGAGTTATCTTTTCTTAGACGGAAGTTTGTATCACACATGCGTAAAACATGGTTGTTAGAAGAAACAAAAACAAACTTGCAAACCTGATGAAAAATAATCAATAAAAACGATTAATTGGTGAAATTACGTAATGATATGAGTTGGTGACAAGTGATTATGAGTTTTGGGTACATTTTTAGTTTCCTAAGATCATAATGAGTGATCATAATCATATTGCATCTATTCTCGACTAATAATGTAATGATGCTTTCCACATAAAATCAAATTTCGAATCATGGTCATGACGAGTCAAGACTGAACAAGTTTGATGCTATGTCCATCACCTTATTTTTCTAGCCACCATTCTTACTAGGCTTATTACATCAACTGAAGATGTTTCAAATAATCTTCCATTAGGCTACAGTCTGTAATTTGAAATATTGACTTATAATATATTGAAATTTGAAATACCAGACCTAAACTTTTCTTGTGAACAAGATCTTACACCACTTATTCTCACATCACATCTTTATTTTCTGTTAGCCTACTCTGAAACTGTTGGAACTGCTTTTTTCAATAACTGAATACTTAATTTCTTCAACATAAATCTCAAAATATGTCAAGTTATTTATGAATACTACACTATCTATATCATGATATTGAAATAATAATTAATTATTGAAATAAAATATTAATAATTATGATAATAATTAAGGCAATCACCACAATTGGTGTCATCTATAATTAATCTATTATTTCTGTACCAAAGTGTGGAAGTGGCCTCAAGGAAAATTATGCTATTCTTACTTGAATGAAGTATTAGGCTGTTCCTTTCTTATCAGAACGCAAAATCAAGAATGTACCTGCTACATTAGAATATTTTCAAACAGTAGGCACAAAGATATCATGAATGTCTGTAGCACTTAAGGTGAAATATGATAGGAAGAAGGGTCAAAATGAAGAAAAGTATCTTGCAAGGTGCTAATATATTACTTGGCAGATCAGTGATGACTTTCCCTCATGTTTAGGCTTACATTTAATTTCATTCACCATATATCTTTGTGCCATAAAGTAATAACATATCTGCAAAATAGTTGGAGTTGATTGGATGACAATGAACAATGTACAATTATGATAAGTTATTTTATTGCAGGGCAAGTTCTACTTCCCGTTTTCATGTGGAGGAAACAAACAAAGGCAAAGGGATATTTTTTTTACCGAAGGGTAAATAGATTTTGTGTTAAAAAAAGTTACGCTCATAACACAATATTTTCATAGAAAAAAAAGTATTAAATCAAAATTTTTAGATTGTTATAATGCTAATTTGAGGTTTATGTGTCTGTTCTATATTTCACCACCCATCTATGAATATATATTGATTTAAAACATACATTTATTTGTATTCTGTTTATGCTATAAAGTTTGCCAGACAAGACAAATCAACGTCAGAATACAGTTTTAAAGATAGATATATCAAATAAACTAGTTAAACAGAAGTGAATGCTGCTAAAACAATTTTGGTATTGTGTTTAAAGATATTATATTATCTGTGACAAGCACTCCATAGCAAATGTTTTAGAATATCTAATTTATTTTTCAGAAAATAAAGCTAAAGGACCTAAAAAGGTATGATTTCATGTAAAGTTATCATATTGATTCCTATTCATATTCTTCTTTCTTTTGATTCATTTCTGGTTCTTTCACAAATATGATATAAGTTACAAAGATAACATATCAGATTGGCTTAAGACTCAAATATAATATGATTTTTTAGTTTGGTTATAAACAGAAGAACCTACATCACCCTTTACGTAATATAAACAAAACTCCTGTTTTACAACCAGAGGAAATCAAGAAACCAAAACCTGAAAAAGATTTTGTTAAACGTAATCGTGAAAGAATCCACAAAAAACAAGTTTCAAAAAAAGATACTGGAATCAATAGTGGGACTGTGACTTTAACTCAGGAGCAATTAAATGCAATATTACAATCAGTTGGAAATTTGAAAGAGGGAAAAGAAAATGCTCTTAGAATCAGCATTGGTGAGTATGTTACTTTAATCTAGAAGTTTCATACCAGTAATTAAACTAATGTTTGATTTGTCTTAATTTGGTCTAATCTTCATATGTAGAATGAATATACCAAATTTCTGAAGAGGAAGTTCAGTTGACAGGTGTTTGGAATGTGAGCAAGCCGAGCCTTTTCAACAATATCTCATCTCAGTTGAAATCTATTTGATGTTATCAATCTTTTTATTTGTAAAGTATACAATGTGCATGCCAAGTATTTTCTAATTAAAACTCAATGTTCAAATTTCGAAAAGTAGTTTATAAGCTTATAAATAATAACCTTTCCATTAAAAATTATAGATCTATTGAATATTTCTTTTATCAGTTTTGGAATTTGGTACCCAATTTTCAAAATAAAAAAGCACAAATTAAAACTTTATAACATTTTATTTAGACCCTGACAGTCATGAAGTAAAGATAACGTCACCTAGACGGGGAAAAACAACAGCAGAAGTGACATCATCACGGTCTGTTAGACAGGAAAACTCAGATGATAATGAAGGAGATATCTTTCAACTAGCTTTGGGAGAAAATGAAAAGTAAGATATTTTTATTGAAATATACACATCCTAGTCTTTATTATCATGAAAAAAAACCCTTTTGTTTCAAATATTTAGTTACTTTTTAAAATCTGGACAATGCAATAATCTTTCAAATTATTTGGGCAACATGAAATAGGCTTACTATTATCTCTTGACCTCCAATGTGCAATATATCGATACCCAGATAATGCCATGCTTGTCATCAATAAATAATCATCATCATCAACTAAGGTTTTCAATATCGATACATCGTCCAATTACAATTTTTATGGCTAGAAATAAAATAAAATTTTCCAGAAGAGATGAAGAAGATAGCAAAGAAGTAGAGAAGTTTATATCTGAGATATCAGCAAGGAAAGAAAAATCTGAAGCTAAAGAATTAAGCAGAAATGAAAGCAAAGAAGACAATGAGAGCTCAGTTATACATTTACCTCCAGTTCCACCAGCACATCTTACTGTGGCAGAGAAAAAAAGATTACAGTGGGCCAGAGAAAAAGGTATGCATTGCAAACTTATAAAAATTCTTATGATTGTACTTTTTGTGACAAGTTGTGACAATTAAAGAATATCAAAGGACATAATATATCAATTAGTTTATATAAATTTGTATTTGTTCAATTTGTAACAATGTCCATATAATATAATCATGTATTATAATACATCTCAATGTAAATGTTTTTAAGGAGAAAGTGAAAATTATAATCCATGGGGAAAACCAGGTGCTGGTGCTCCAGTAAGAAATAATGTTGGTGATGTTTTAGCTGATTATAATACAAGAAAGGTAAATTAATACATTGGAAAAACAAAAAATAAATTTAGAACCAGATTCAATGGCCACAGTTATGATATAAATCATAATTTGGATAAAACTTAATCATCTGGATCATCACATAATTAATGTAAGAATCACCCCTATTAAACATATTCATGAACAAATTGATATTCCAACTTTCGACTGCTTAGAGCAAATTACTACATTGGTGATGTTTCAGCATACAATCTCTCAATGATTGCAACAGTAGAACTTTGATTTAAAGGGACAGATGTCATTTTAAGATACTCTGTGACATATATATAGAAATAGTGAGTAAAATTCCTAGTTTGAGATATTTTTGAAAGAATTATGCAATTTTCGTATATTTCTAGTACTTTTGAAGACTATTTACATATTTCCAAGACTCAAATTAACCCTCAAATTGCACACCTGTCCTTTTAGTACACATATATAAATATTACAGGAAGATATTAAAACTAGTCCACGTCATCAACCTCCAGTCACATTAGAACCATTCAGTCCAAGGTCCAAGAGACATCAGAATTTAGATGGACCTGTCAAGGGTACATTAGATATTGGGGTAAGCTTATTATTTCATTCATATAAATATGGCTTTGAATTACTACAATTCTGAAATGTTTTAAAGGACCATTACGCTTTTTTGTAAAAAAAATTTTTTATCAAAAACATATAAATTATTCCTGGAAATATTTCTAAAGTATGCTATTTTTATATCTACATGATCAAACTGAATTTGTTTTAAAAGGGTTGATTAAAAACACAGAGTACTAATTGTTAATTTTGACACTTTTAGTTAGTTTAACCTAGTTTTGGTATTTGACTTTATAATAGCTCGATATTATTAATTTTTTTAGTTAAAACTTTCAGATATGTTAAGGGACACATTTCTCTGAATTTTGGTGTATAGTTTTCACAAATTTGAGCAGAATGGCCCCTTTAAGATATTCTCTTTATTAATATGATATAATATATATAATATGTTTAATCTAACCTTTGTTACAGCAATTAACAGATGAAGATAAATTACTAGCTAAGAAAGAAGAAGCACAGAGAAAGTTTAGGGAAGACTTAGGTAGGTTATATTGGATTTATACTATATACTTTGTAATCTTCATATTTTGTACTCTTTCATTTCTTCATTTTCAAATTAACTATTTCTTGATTAGTTACACACACAATGATAGTTTTAAAAGCATAGCTTACTGTCATAGTTTGTAGTTATTTCTTCAGTTTATGTTGTTTAATTCAGAAAAACAACTGGAAGAGAAGAGACAGAGAGAAAGAGAAGAAAAAGCCAGAGAAAATATGGATAATACCTGGTCTAATAAATTCTCTAATGAACATAAACCAGCTTCCCTCCCAGCTCAAAATACTTCTCCCCCTCAACAAGCTGAATATATATCTTCAAAGTAAGTCATACCATTTAGACCATAATTTATTCATAACATAAATAAAGCCATAATGCAACTCCTGTCAGCCCATAACATGTTGTCTATGTGAATAATGGTCCTTACCTTTTTAGAAAATCTCCACGAAGAAAACATGATCAACCAGAAAATAGAGTGAGTGCAGCTACAAATTCCACTTCACAGGTACCTCCAGCTGCAATGAGAAGTTCCTTTGCATTAGGGGTGAGTTAATAAGAGACTTTTGATCATGATCAGACTTCATGATCAAACTGCATCTTCACACCCCTGACTTCTATGTTGGTTTGGGAATTTGAGACAAACCAAAGAGGTAGCTATACTTTTACCCATAAATGCCACTGATCAGTTTATAGAATACAGATTAAAATTACCTTTCTACATGATGAGTTCAGAAATAAATTTTATTCAAGAGTTATTCTTATGTGCTGGTCTACCCTATCACTTATTTCTTTATCACTTATTTCTTTAAATCAAAAACTGCAGCATCAAATCAACAATCCTGTTACTTTTTCTCTTTTCAGCATAGGTTGTGTTATTTATTTCTTTTAAACAGGATTTTTTTCCAAAATCAGTAACTTTATACTGTTGCTATTTATTAATCCTATTATTTTATCGCTATACAGGGTCTAGCATTAGATGATAATAGATATAAACAAACTAAAGCGGAGGAAAAGAGGAAGTGGTTGGAAGATTTAGGTATTTTGTTTTCAAACTTTGAACATATGGTAAACTTTGTGTGAAATCAGGTATACCTATATATTAGCCTGGTCCTTCACTTAGCAAATACCTGCTGTAAGCAGTGAATTTTTAGCCTTACTTGGCTAGCTTAATAGATGTTTGACTGTGCATCTTTATGTTTATACTTCTCTATTCTGTTTTAGAGAAACAAATGGAAGAGAAGAGACTACAGACTTTAAAAGATAAAGAGAAACAAACAATATCAGAGTGTACAGATAAAATTAATTGGGCTGATCCTGTTCAAATACCACCATCTGTACTAAATACATCTCCTAGATCTGATCATTATAGCTTGATACACAATAGTGGTGAATTTCAACATGATACAGCTAGAACAAGTAGTGCTCCTGATCCTCCAACTGACCAGTAAGTTGTTAAGGTTTATTCAATATTAACACAGCTAGAACTAGTAGTGCTCCTGATCCTACAACTGACCAGTAAGTTGTTAAGGTTTATTCTATATTAACACAGCTAGAACTAGTAGTGCTTCTGATCCTCCAACTGACCAGTAAGTTGTTAAGGTTTATTCTATATTAACACAGCTAGAACTAGTAGTGCTCCTGATCCTCCAACTGACCAGTAAGTTGTTAAGGTTTATTCTATATTAACACAGCTAGAACTAGTAGTGCTTCTGATCCTCCAACTGACCAGTAAGTTGTTAAGGTTTATTCTATATTAACACAGCTAGAACTAGTAATGCTCCTGATCCTCCAACTGACCAGTAAGTTGTTAAGGTTTATTCTATATTAACACAGCTAGAACTAGTAGTGCTCCTGATCCTCCAACTGACCAGTAAGTTGTCAAGGTTTATTCTATATTAACACAGCTAGAACTATAGTGGTCCTGATCCTCCAACTGACCAGTAAGTTGTTAAGGTTTATTCTATATTAACACAGCTAGAACTAGTAGTGCTCCTGATCCTCCAACTGACCAGTAAGTTGTCAAGGTTTATTCTATATTAACCCAGCTAGAACTAGTAGTGCTCCTGATCCTCCAACTGACCAGTAAGTTGTTAAGGCTTATTCTATATTAACACAGCTAGAACTAGTAGTGCTCCTGATCCTCCAACTGACCAGTAAGTTGTTAAGGTTTATTCTATATTAACACAGCTAGAACTATAGTGGTCCTGATCCTCCAACTGACCAGTAAGTTGTTAAGGTTTATTCTATATTAACACAGCTAGAACTAGTAGTGCTCCTGATCCTCCAACAGTAAGTTTTATTCCATGGCACATCAATTTATCAGAATTCTCTGCTTAACAAGAAGTGGGATCAATCTGAAATTTACAGGATGTAGACAGAATGACAATACAAATGAAACTTTTTTTCTCTTTTTTCTTTACAAATTGAAAATTTTGAGATGACATTTCTGAAGTGTAATTATATACTTGAATTATTTACCAGATACCTAAGAGTTTTATATTATTATTGTCTATGCTGAAATATTTCTCTATGAATAATTAAAGTAGTATAAGAATTAAGTCTATTTTAAATTTAGAACATTGATACGAGGTCAGAATGTGATCATAGATCCAGTTACATTAAAAGATTTAGAGATGAAAAGAAAGAAGCATTTAGATCATCAGGTTAGCAACATTTTAAATCATTCACTTTTAAAAGATATGGTTTGTTAGAATTAAATACAAAGTTTTTTGATAAATAGATTTTTATTGTAAGTCAAGAGACAAATCTTATATTCCATGGTTTTGATGGTTGCTATTATGCCTTATGCTATTTAGACAAAGCTGCCAGTGGGTGTATAATATCTGGTAATTTATTATATAGGAAGCTATCAAACACCAGATTGAAGAGAAACAGAATAATTTACGTAAAGAAAGGGAGAAGAAATGGGCAGAAGAACAGGAAGCAGAAGAAAGATTAAAAAAAGAAAGAGAAGTTCTCCAGACACAGTTTGAAGTAGAACAACAGAAGATAAGAGAAAAAGAGGTTTGAATTGATAATCTTTACAAATAAAAACTACAAAATACAGGGAAATATCAGTGATAAAGAAAGATACAAGATTTGTCAAAATGTTCACATATAAACGCAATCTTTTACACTAAATTGTTTTTGATTTCAGCAAGCAAGAGAAGAAAAATTGCGTCAACTTAAAGCAGCTATGGATGAAGCTCAGGAGAGAGCTCAACATGAGAAACAACTGAAAAGAATGCATCATTTACAACAGGGTGGCCATGATATTACACATCTGAAGGCTCATTATGAAGGTAAAATCATCATTCATATCATCTAAAGTTATATCTATAATGATTTCCTTTTTATTTTGATTTTGATTTAAATTTTATTAGAAGTAACAGCTAGTCCTTAGATGTCTATTACTATGTAAGCCAAGTTTTGAAGAATAGAATTGTATTTAAAATAAAAAAGCAGTCAGACCATAGAATAGACCTCGCTTTTAAATTTTCTTTCATTATGGGTGATTGTTTGCAATGTTGTTTATAGTCAGTTGTATTATTGTACTGTTTTTCATTTTGGAAGATGAGTTTTGAAAGATAGTATTGATTATAATGTTACGATTAATTCACCATGAAATATAATATTTATATTTTTGTATTACTGCTTCTAGTTCTCTCACCATCTCCTGTTCCTATTGGCAGATCTACAGTCATGTCAGTTGCTAAGCAACCAACAGTTCATAACAATGGTAGTTAATAGCTTACAGTTTTCATCTGCAGCATTTTAGCTTTGCACTCTTGCACCTTGACATAGCTTGAAATTTTTAAGCCAGAGCAAAAAAATACTGCACCTTTGTCACCATGCATGTTTTAACAATTTATATCATATAAATCTTACAAATATTCAAATTGAAAGGTAGTAAGTTTCAACAGAGGATTATTATACCTGATTCAGCTGGAAGGATAGGGATGTTGAATACATAAACTTCCAAGTGCATGCTTCAGAGATTTTTCTAAATATTTTCTTACAAGGCAATTAACTTTTTATGCATCATCTAATTTTAAATATTTCAGATTATTTTTTCAGATCATCAAATTTATTTTTCACAGAAATCAATTATAAATAAGTTTAATTTTAATTTTTATTCAAACTATAATTGCTCTTAAAGAATGTTTATTAAATGTATTGTGTGACCAAGACAGAGACTACAAGCGGCCATCAACAATCTTTTCATTTTTTCATTCGCCCCTATCCTGGCTGCTTGTTTTTAATTCCCACCCAGTTTAAAGTTAATTATGATTGTGATAACAATACTAATATTCACTATTATGACTTCAAGTCTTCTCATGTATGATGATTAGTCTTTTGTTGTAACTAGAACTTTTAATTATAATATGATATTTCTCCTTGTTTTTTACATTTATTAATACATTGTTGAATATTTCTCATACAAGCTGAATTATTTTTGACTATATTTTTGAAAGATTTGAGTACAATTTTAGGTATCTGTATCACTTTTCAGTTTCATAGTTTGTTGTCTATGTCATCTACATCATCAAACAGTTGATTTTTTGGAAAAATTGGGTCCAACTCAAATGAAAGTTTTTTGTAAAAGTGAAACGGTAGTTAGAATAGAGTTTTCAGAATTTTAATTTCATTGATATATTTTTTGTTGTTTTTATATTATATATTGTATGATAAATAATATATGTTCAAATATACTTGTAATCCTTTTAACTGACTTTTTTGGTTTCTGTTTAAGGCATTCAAGCAAGATCACCTAGAGGCCAGAATCAACAATCTCAACCTGGATTTTTACTAAATTTAAATGAGGATGTTCCAGCAGTTGACTCATCTTACCAGTCTCACCATAGTAATCCTACACAGCGTAGTCAGACTGGACAACAAGTACATCATGATGATTACATAGTAGATAAAGTGGTTGAAGCGCCTAAAAAACCAAGTGAACCCTTTACAGACCCTTACTCTATATTAAGAAATTTTGGTACCCAAACAAGTAATTATGTGCACCTCTATCTCTTTTCACTTCATCACCTCCCTTTTATGTGAAATCAATTAAACACCAGACATAGTCATCAGACATCATTGATGTAGAATGTTAATCTGATGGATTGATTTCATGTTTAAGGTCATGAAATATCAGAGATGTTTTATTAATTTCTTTGTTTATATAAAATGTCTCTGTATATCATATCATAATCATGCATATTGTTATTTTATTGTTAACACAAGAACCAGGCATAATTTATGTATTTGTTGAACGTAAATTTTGCCTTCCATTCTGACTCTTAATTCATTGCACTGCTAAGGGTTTTCTCTGAAAATTATTGTTGCAAATAGTATTCAGTTCAGATTGTTTCAAAAAAAAAGCATGTAAAAGCATGTGATTAGACATAGCATTTCCCAGTATCTGCATCATTGATTATCAATAGGCATCATAATTATCACTGTTCATCATTGATTATCAATAAGCGTCATTATTATCACTGTTCATCATTGATTATCAATAAGCGTCATTATTATCACTGTTCATCATTGATTATCAATAAGCATCATTATTATCACTGTTCATCATTGATTATCAATAAGCATCATTATTACACTGTTCATCATTGACTATCAATAAGCATCATTATTATCACTGTTCATCATTGATTATCAATAAGCATCATTATCATCATTGTTCATCATTGATAATCAATGGGCATCATTGTTCGTCATTGATAATCAATGGGCATCACTATAATCACTGTTCATCACCATCTCTTATTTCGATGTTGCTATGTTAAAACATCAATATTATTTAAAGATTCTATTGACAATTACTCAGAATCTGTTGTCGATCATTGTCAGATAATGGTTTAAAGTGCTGGTCAGCAAAACCTGCCACAACTATATTATATAACTGACATGATATTAACACTATAAAAAACTTAGATTACACCTTGTAATACCGTCAAGTAACCTAATTTCGTGCAAAAATGACAAATAATTTACATGTGTGACCTCGCATGACCTCTGCATTTGTATGTTTTGATTAACATGGGTAATTTGTACAATGTCAACCTGCAAAATTTTTCCTATAGTTTCAAAGCAATCTCAACTTTATTATCAATTTCTAACATATATATACAAAATGGCGATTTCAGTTATTACCAAATATCAATTTTTTATCAGCCAAATTTCCCTATAATCCCGAGCTGTAATCAGAATTCCAAGTGTCGTCTGCTAGCATGTATTCCAGTGAACAAAGTTCATATATTAATTATTTAAAACGAAAATAGGTGACACAATTTTCCATTTTTAAATTTTGACGAAATTCGATGTTGAATCCTTATATGCACAAATATAGGTTACACCACTGTATAAGTTTAAAACCTCTGTAAAGCTCATATTAAAATAATCAGGATGAATGAATTATTGTGCTGTTATGTTCTAATAATTTATATACATGCAATATTTATGTTTTATGTAGTGTACTGATTGATACTTCAACATTTCAAATCTGATCCCCTTAATCATATATTATAACTTTACTGTACAGATTATTTGTTAATGTGCACAATTTTTCATTATCATCTGAATCATTACCACTCCTACACTACCTTTTATTCATTCTAAACAATCAATTAATTATATTTCAGTTTCTGATGGAAAAGAATTTAATCGTGAATTAAGTGAAGTTCAGATTGAATATAAAGTGCCTGATGAAACCATGGAAAAACAGAAACAGAAGCATGGAAAAACAAAGACTAAAAATAAAACAGTCAGATTGAAAAGTGCTGCCAAAGTTCGAAAATTTAAGGTTGAAAAACCACAGCCCATGGAAAAGAAAGAATGGAATTACAAAAATCAAAAAAACTTAAAAAATGTGAAAAACTCTGAGAAAGATCCTTTTTATGAGCAGAAAAAACGTGAAAGTCAAGCTAGACATGCTAAAAGAGCAGAACAACTTTATAAGATGATAGAAGCTAACAAAGCTGTGATACCAACAGAAAATGGTCCAGGGTCACGTGATACTTCACCACGAAGATATCACTCTCAGTCACCTCGACGTAGTTCACAATATAGTCCGCGAGTAGACAGAAGTTTATCTCCTCACCTAAGATCTGAAACACGAGTGATGAATCCTAAATCTCCTAGAGCAGGACAATCTCTATCTCCACCACCTAGTAATAGACATACACCTCATAGATCAAGATTAGATAATTATCAGAATCATGTGGAACAACCAACTCAATGGAGATCACCTCCAGTACCTGCTGTCAAACACAGACATCAGTATAACAATGAAGTGGAAGATAGAGGATACGATGACGATCATTTCCATCATCAATATAAAGATAACGAACCTATCTATCCACCTGTCACAGAAAATGATTTTATCCCTTTCACAAGAACAACAGAAGTTTTGGATCCATCTCATGCTGAAGAACCTTTAACTGTATCACGAGAGAACACCAAAGTTCAGAGAGGAAGAAAAGCTTATAGAGATAACCAGCATCCAGGTGATTATGGAAGAGGTATCAATAATTATCAGGACAAAGGTCGACAGTCACATCAAAAGGTATGTTAAGTTTAATAGATTTGGAGACTAGTGCATAACATTGGCAATACACATTGATAAGATGAAATATATTCTAAAATGGGCCATACAAAGTGATTAGTGTAAATTTGTCCAAAATTTATAAAAAAAAATTTGCACTTATAACCCAAGTTACAATGCAGAAAAAGTTAATATTATGATTCATGAAATTCATGGACAATGAAGACTATTGTTTGTTACAGGATCCAATGTATAACCCTAGTGTTATAACAGATCATCCTACTGGTAGACAAGATGAGATTTTACTACAACTCTCACAGCTAAAACAGGTAAATCTTTCTTTACCACTTATTTCAAAAACAGATTTGATATTCGGCCTCTTCTATCTCAGGAATACATGTACATGTATGGAAGCAATCCCGATGTATTTCTAATGAAGTTTCTCATGATTTTATGTAAGCTACAATTAACTAAGTATGAATGTCATAAATGTCATATACTCTGGACTGGAGTAATTTGATTAAAACATATGCTGTTTAAGAAAATGTGAGATAACTTGGTAAGAATAGAGAGAAACAACTTAGGTGCCCAATGGCTTCTCAGGTAGTGAAAGGTTTAACATCAATCGATATCATGAGGTCATGAAAAAGGTTGTTGTCCGGATTGTAAAGATGCTTAACAAAATCATGACAAAGAAATAAGACAAATCTTGTTAACATGAATGTGTGTGTGTAAAAAATTAATCCTATTAACCATTATGTTTGTTTCAGAATTTAATACAGAAACAGAGAGAGTTAGAGACCACCATGTCTCCTAGTGCTTTATTACAATAACATTAGTTGCTAGGTTTCTGCCACCAACTATATGAAAATAATGAAATCAACTAGCCTTGTGGTCGGAAGATATTATCGGAAATTCATCAACTAGGTTTCTTTCGAAAACACTTGACCTTTGCTTAATAAAAAATCTCTTACCTTATATTGTTGAGGTTGAGCTGTGATATTAATTAAAACTGTCCTGATAAAGACTTCATAATACTTACTATAATCTTATACTATATTCAAACTGTTGTAGTCATTGTATTTTAAAATTCACCAATTCTTCAACTGTGTGTGGATGGACCAGACCACCTTTTCTTGATTTTTTAGCCACCAATATGCTATATATATTTAGATTTGCCCACCTTATTTATTCACTTAATATGTAAG
The DNA here is from genome assembly GCF_000327385.1 of Lottia gigantea. Taxonomy (NCBI): domain Eukaryota; kingdom Metazoa; phylum Mollusca; class Gastropoda; family Lottiidae; genus Lottia; species Lottia gigantea. The sequence continues at coordinate 1,268,558 of NW_008709614.1, read as the reverse complement.
CTTTAGTTTAATGAATGATGCCACTGTTGTAGTCAAGAACTTGCTTGCTCTTAAAGGGTTTGTAAAGAGGTTTTGTAAATTTGTTATGTGTATTGGAGACACACTCATCAATTTGCACAATTCCAATATTCAATCAGACATCTTTGATTCCTGAAATTTCACTAAAACTAAATGTTTGAATATGTCACTAATCAGGAAGAGCCTTATGTGATAAAGCATATTAGGCCATTGATTGATAATTGGAATGGTGCAAATTGATGATATCAGTGTCTCTGGTACACATAACATATTTACAAAACCTTTTTTACAAAGTCTCTTTAATAGGCATCTGATGTCAGTAGTTCAAAAATGAAAAAAAAGTCATAAAGTATACTGGTATTGACACTGGTAATCTGACTATTACTTGTTAGCAGAGTTTTGGACTACATTAATATAATTATGTTATAAGGGCTTTTATAAGCTGGTCTTGATAAAGTATTGTATATATATTCTCAAGGTGTATTTATTATATAACTAATTGTATATCGTTTTAAATTTGTATAGTTAATTAAGAACCTTACTAGAGAAATATTGATATTCTATAAAATTGACATCAAATAATATATTTATTTGGAATTTTTAAATTGACTAATTCTTTGAATTGTATTGAAAATCTCAAAAAGGGATTACATTTAAAAGGCAATGAATAGGGTTGTTTACAATTTTTTTTTCAATTTGACTTAAGGGTGAATTTCTTTATATACAATATAAACTAGCATTTTGTGAAATTGCTCTCTTATAAACTTTTACATGGTAATTTCAAATGTAAAAATCCTAACATCAAAGTTAAATACTTTTAAAAAGCCATAATTAACATCACAATCCTGTATCTGTGTTTGAAATACAATGATTTTGAATTTGATATTTACAAGGAATTATAATCTTATCCTTGGCAAGATATAGTTGTCTGAATGTGTGCATTACCAGCTGACAGTTATCTGTATCACTTCTTAGAAATAAAATTACCTTTGTCTACAATTAAACAAGACAGCACCATGGAAGTTACCAGCTCAAATTCTATTCTGTAAAAATGATACAAATAGCTAAAATTGAGCTGTAAGCAAACATATTCTGACAACTGTTTACTTGTAAATTAAGTTTATAGTAAGATCTGACATCTCCCTGCCCAATCTCATTATATCTATTGTATAAGTATATATATCTATTGTATTATGATATTGTCCATTTCTCGATCTGTGATAATTTTTATTATGTTATGTTTTATTGGTTGAAGGTTGTACATGGAGATATCATATACAGATAAACATAGTCGTCTCAATATGTTAGTCTTTATCAATTTCAGTTATCAGTATCACTTTATAGAATAAAATTCTGACATCCGGCTGTCGTGCAAATTACACACAATGTACCACGGAAGATGATACAGTGGCCACTTTCAGGCCATCATCACGAGTGACTGATGACACCATCTTATCTGCACATGATTATATCAATAAGGTCCTGCCAAAACTTCCATGGTGCATTTTATATGCAATATTCACCGATTTTCAGCATTAGACTTATAAAAATTGGCATTTTGGATGGATACTATCCAATTTTCACGGATTTTCTTCAAAGTACTTATCTCAAAAGAAACGATTTGAAAGGTAACGTACCATTCCCATTCTACATACTTCATTTTGTTGACGGATTGTTTAATTTTTGTTTTCCTGGTATTGCAAAGATAATGCCTATTCAAGCTAATGTGAATTAAATCAATTTAAAATTAAGATTGTTTTAAAGACATGCATGTAAATTGTGTTTAATCATTTATCGGGTTATTGCTAGAATTAAAATGTAAAGGAGGAAACCTTTATGAAATGTGTCTTGTAACCATCTGACGACTGAGAAAGCTTAGTTTCAATCATTGCAAGGTATCTAAAGTGGTATGACCTTCCATGACCTCCAAAGCCCAGCATACATCTTAATCATGCGTTGAGATAACAATCATAATCGTAAAAATTTTGTCTGAAAATTATCAGGCTGATATTGCCTAAAGGCAGACATAAATAAATGTCGTGATCACGAAAGAATGATCAAAACAGTGAATCTGACAGAATCTTCTCAGAAAACTAGTTGAAAAAGATTAATTCAAAATAATTATTTTCCATCACGTATCTAATGGCAACCAACTGGAATGATTTTATTGAAAAAGGAACAAATTAGAGAAACTGACATAATAAAAATCCTTAGAGGTCCCTTTTAATTTCTTTGAAGAGTTTGATTAGAGCAATATTGATTATTGGTTTTCTGGCAGACGCTGAATGGAAATAACCCGCCAAAATGTTTGATGTTAATATTGTATTAATGGCGGGAATTCTGTTGTTATCTAACTAGCCATGAAATATCACTAACTATTGATTCACACCAATTCATGTATGGAACATCAAATGGCCCATAGACCATGTTTCTTTCCAAGATCGACAATTAGTGTCCCTACGTCTATTGGTGGGCTGGGGTTCGTTCAACGTATCGGCCGCAGCGCGTACACATGAAGAAATTATAACCGACTGCAATTGCGAAATTGTATGGAAGCAGATTGCTGCTGCACGGGTTGACGAAAAGACGCCCCCCCCCCCCCTCCTTTTGCTAAAAAGTAAAACAACCGACGAAATCGGCGAACTGTCAGTCGTCAAGCTGGTTGCCATGCTCAAATCGACTTAGTCTAATCCGGCAATTATCAGATACTTTCTTACAGGCCTATATTATGAACACCCAAAGTGGATTTAAACAAACTCTCTTTGTACGAGGATTAAAATAAATATAATATGTGTGCTCAAATTGTTCCCAATCATTCTCTTTTATATACTATAGACGGCCAGGTTCTGTTTAAATATTTCTATACTTATATGGAAACAGGCAGAAATTGTGATTGGCTTTTAGCACCTTAAGATACAAGTAAGATTATTATCCCATTAATGATTTAGAGCGTCTTTAATTGTAAATGGGACACGAAGGTTACACCATTCTAAATGCACCCAAAACAAATTGTAATCAATACAGCAGACTTGTTATCAAGGCCCTCGCGTGCTTCCGTATAAAACCCTCTAAGCTCATTAAAGTATAGGGAATAAGATATAAAGTACTTGTAACTATCAAGGAGTTATAATGAGTGTGATAAGTTAGAATAGAGTAATTGATATAGCACAGGAAAAACCTGAAAGCTAACGGAACAAACTGCAGAAGGGACGATGGTACAGACACCGGACGGAAACATACAGTGATACAACAAACGGAAGAAGACTCTTGTTATAACTCGATACTACAGAAATAATTCAATATGACACAATCGCATCTTCTTGTGATTTTATTATGTCTGGGATTCTATTTATTTACTTTAACAGAAGGTAGGAAATCTATGTTTTATCGCTTTGAACATTTACCTTGACACCTTGCTTTTGTAGAAATAAAAAAGGTGCATTTTGCGACCTTAGTTGCATTCTTACCTTTCAACAGAATAATATTAAGTGTGTATATAAAAATAATATTTAAAGGTGCAATTAACACTGTTGCTCTACTTAAAAAGTCCGTTTAAATGAACAAAAATAACATTTGTACTGTAAGGTTATATGATGCCTGAACAGAGCATATTTGTCAACTGTAAATTGTATATTATATTAAATAATGCACTTTCATGATTATAATTGCGTTCTCGAACACAGCAATATAGAACCTTCGATCTCATTTAAACCATATATTGAGCAAGTATTTTATCGGTGGTAATGCGAATTAATCCCATAATCCCAAAAAGATATAAATCAGGACCCATTATTGTGGCTTACTTCCAAGATATTCCCATTTCTTTTCTGGGGATGATGAGGGTTGGAGAATGAAGAATATTTTTGGGGTAGATCTACTACAATGAAGAAAGGTTTATTAACACGTGGTTCTCATTTATATTTAACAATAGACACAATAATATTGATATATTCTAAAGAACGTCTTGAATGTGGTAAAACCAGATAAACATGATTTGTATCAGAAAACAAAGGACATTGTTAAACATGAAACAATTCATTAATAATTAACGAGTCACGAGTTCTTTTACTTTCTCATGTATAATTACACAAGTTTAAATTTATGCTTAATTACAGATAACGACATCGATAAAAATGTAAATGATATCCTGGAATTAAAGGGATTGTTCTCAAAATTTTCATTGTTATACCTGTTATACCTGTTCTTCGGTCTGTTTGTAAGCACAACGACTTCTTGACCACCTTGTAAATTTCTAATAAGACTTCCAAAAATGAAGTAATAAAACATTTGTTTTGGTTTGCTTATGTTCGTTTTGCGCATACGACAAATTACTGATACAATTCCACTAAATAATGTCACTAATCATGAAGGGGTTTATATGTCCACGATGTGAGGAAGATTCTAATATAAAGCGCAACTGTTAAACGGGTATATCCCTTTAAGTCTATAAAATCCCACACTACAATGTTTGTGTGTAGGAATTAATAATATGATCTATAATATGTTAAATTTTGATAATCTTAATTGTGTCTAGATACTTCATGCGTATCAAGATTAATATGGGAATGATGGCTTGTATATCCTGTAAAAAAAACAGTTAAGGACAAAGACAGTTCACAAATAACAATTTTTAATTGCAATTCGGATACATCTATTTTTGGCAACAAGAGCACCATGTTCTGAGAATGGGTATTGAGGATGAAACAACCTGGTTTGAACTTGTTTAACAAAGGCATTGTAGGCGACATATAGATGTACGTTCTTTTAAACAACTTCTGTTATGTACCAGTTCACATAGCAGATTTTCAGTCTCTTTTTGGATGAAAATTTCTAGGAAGGTTATTACAAAACAAGATATTTTTACTCATTCAGTCATAGGCTTGTTTTGAAACTGATATACCAATTCACCGTGAAAACAGATTTTTTTTTGCGATTAAAAAATCACACGGTAATTTGAGAAGCTAATGGTGTACTCAGTAAGTTCTCTATTCATTATTTATTCAAATAATATTCATTCAAATCAATTCATTCAATTGATGTATACATCATGATGTTATTATAAACTATAGACCTATAAACCCTTATTATATGTAGATGTACAGTACACAACGTGTTGGACAAAGTAATACGCGCACAAATACATAAGCTACCATTAATAATTCAAAAAATTAAAATGATACATGACGATGAAAATCTGACCTTGTCTATCCTGCTCCAACTATATAGTGACAAAACTTAAAAATTTCGACAAAGGAAAGCATAGCATATATTTTTTGTTGTATTAATTCTGACTTGTTAAAGTGATTGTAAAAGGACTTCCTAAAATGTTATGTGTATCGGGAACATTCGGTTAAGATCCTTTATTTATTACACAACTAACAATAAGCGCATACTTTTCGTAAATTCCTTGTCTATATAGTGCCTTCTTTTTTAGGTCAGCCTTTTTGCAACTTTCTACAAAAAAAGATCTTTTGTAAAAACCAATCTTGTTACATGTATTACCAAATTACAAAATTTAATAAAAACTATGTTGTTTGGAACAATTTCATACCCTATACCTTCAATTTTTTTGTAATCATCAACTTTAAAGAATGCCACGTTGTTCTGTTTACACAGTGCATGAATACATGACCTTATTTGCTTAGTTAGTAACCTATGCTGCGAGTTCATATCGTTTTTATGAACCAGTGTAATTTACCGGAGAACAGAACTATTGTGTGATATAACCTCTTTTAACCCCTTTAATGTATACACATTTCTAACTATAGATGCCTTGCTTCAGGGACATTCATATCTAGGAACTCTATGAGTACAATATTTAAAGCATGTCTGGAACATATTGGCAGTAGATTATACTGTTAATAAACATCAGGCCCATTGAAAGAAACTACCAACTATGTTTCTTTCTGTCACGCATTTTTCTACTTATGGTACATTTCCATTTATTGCATCTGAACCAATAGTAGGCCTTTTAGAGGGTCAAGTCGACCTCCTTTATGGACAAATTTCAAATCCTTGCGATGAATTTTTATCTTCTGTATATATTATTGTATCATTTGATTAATATAACCAAGATATTTATATCCAGAGACAAACAATATCGTTAACCATTAAAACTCGTTTAAATAATAACAATGAAATCTTTTTTATCATTATCACCATTTCCTTATAGAATATAATTTATACCGAGAGTCGAAAGTAAAAAATCCCCCCCCCCCCCACCCACCTTCCTAAAGAGTGAAAGGCCAATAAGTAATAAGATAGATTCCGATAAATCCAATATCAACCCTCATCCTTTGCTATCATCAGCCCAACACTAATTTGTTTCAAAGAGATATGCTCAATTGGTTGCGCCTGGGTTTCACATTTTCTCCTTAATATTCTAAATAGCTGGTTGTGTTGGACCTTCGACCGCTTCTAGAATAATTATAGAGAAGTGTGAAGTAAAATGTGAAGTAGTCATCAGTCAATCAATGTTATCAACTAATAAAATGTTAGACTAGAATGAATGTAGGGTATTATTGTGTTAATCACTTGTTAAAATCAACATTTACATTGATTGATTCTGGTATTTAACACTTTATACCCTGATATTTTACACTACAATACTTTCTTTATATTGTCTGGCTTGTCAGACACAGCAAACTGTAGAATAGAAGTAAAAACTTAAAAGTTGTACAGGATATACAGCTTTCAATGTAACGATTCGTAAACTTTGCCACAATAGAATTCTGACATAAACAATACTTAAAACAACCATCGTAATGCTGAATGTTGCATATATTGTTAAGTGGATCCAGATATGTTGTTAATTACATATTATTTGGCCATAGTTTCCATAATTTGTTGAAGGCAGTAAATCATTTTCAATGACTTAGTCTGCTCCAAAAGTATACCAAGAAAATATGCCAATATCCTGTGTTAATGTCTAGACTAGAAATTATCTGTCTGTGAGAAGAACTATCTTATTACAAAATCTATTATACCACCAGCATAAATTCAACCAGACTATTAAGGTATTGGTGCTTCAAGTCAATATAAAGTCTATAAATTTTGTCTGGTTTGTGTATGATCACTACTGGACACGAAGAGGTTGGGATAAATGACAGAAAGTTACTGTCAGGATAAATTATTAGATATTTGCATTGACATATCTTTTGTAAAATCTAAACCCTTTACCTTTTATTGTTTCAGACAAGAGATTAATCAATAATGACCCACACCAGCTGTTTTGAGAGCACCATGCTAACAAATAAAATGTGAAAATTAAAATACTTTCAGGTGGTTAATAGTTGATGCTATGGCATGCATGAAATGTCTTTCCAGATACAGAAAACACCCTAAATGATTCAACAATGTAATCAACTGATTTCTCTTAAAAAATATTTATTTAAGGCTTTTTAACTCCAATGCTGCTTTTCATGTTTTCCTATATGTAATTTCTGCTATTCATTTTGAATGAGATTACACTTGTGAAAACAAGTTCTATATGTTTTCAATTTAAACTGATCTGTTTTAGGAAAAGTATTGTGTTTCCGGAAGTTAAAACGTGGCAATAAATGTGCAGGCATAATAAGAAAAATATCGTTTGAAGATGGAGAAGACTGCTGTGCCAAGAAGGGTTCTGGATTCGCGATACAAAAGGTAAATCAGTATTGATAAAAGATGGCATTACCCCTGGTCTGACATTTGTTGAACACTACTTTCAATTTTGTATTTCAAATTCCTCCGGCACAGGGATGTATCTAGCCTCGAGCACATACCGGGAAAAGATGAAGGGGAGATTCGGATACTATGTGATCGGGTCTTTTGTATAAAGACGATATATGAATTAGTTCAATGGGAAGAAGTCACTAGAGCACACACATCTGTTCGAGTTTATGAATATAATCGCTCATTGATCGTATAACCTCTTCCGTCCAAATATGTTTGAACTCCGGTACAGCTATTAGCTGGGATAAGTTAAGAGAATATAAGAATATATGTTTGCGACAGTTTTGATTGTTGGTCGGTAATTATCGAATGTAGAATAAATGGAATTGGAAATGTCAGCCTCATCACTTGAAGATGACATCAATTTAAAGTCGTTATCTTACATTTCACTCTAATTTAAATTGACGAGATAAAACCTGTTTTTTCAGCACCAAATCATCAGGAATCAATCGTTATCAGACAAAGAACAGACCAGGCACTTGGAGTATAGCACATATTGATCGAATCAGTGTACTTTGAGATAAGTTGTAATGCAAAATAATACAAAAGAAACCCTTTCAGATTTCGAGGACTTTAGATACTTTCGGTAATTAAGATATTAAGATATTAGTGGACATTCCAGTGAATAAAAAATATGGAAATTCTTAATCTTAAATTTTTTTCAGCAAAAAATTGGTAAAAACAGATTTAAATGCGTTCCTTGTTCTGATATAAATAAACATCCATTTGAAAGGCCTGAACCAAAGATTAAAGGTAAACCCGCGCCGATACGTTCGGAACCCATTAATGATGCAATCAAAATAAAAAATGAGCTGATCTAAAAGTTACTTAATGGTTGTCGCGTTGATTCTAACAGTTGGGTAGGTCTGATTTATTAAGATCTGTCGCAACAGATGACATAATCGAGCAGCCCAATTCTGTGTTATATGTAGTATAACAATGTATTCACCTTAGAACCCTGTACAATTGACGATTTAGTTATATTTCTTTTCAGATGACCTTAGTGAACAATATCAAAGAGCAGCATTACGACCAAAAGTTCAGTGGGGGACATGGAGTCCATGTAGTGCATCATGTGGTGCTGGTTGGAGATCACGATATAAAGTTTGTGATAATTGTGATAGAAATGATTATGAAAATGTACAATCAAGACCTTGCATGATTAATTTCTACTGCCCTGGTATGTTATGTTAACTTTTTCTCCTTGAGGTCTTTCCAGGATATAAACATGTAAATATTTATACAGAAATCAGTAAATAGATAGAACGTATGCAAATAGAAGTAAAACAAGGTCTTAAGGCCACATAAAAAAATCCCCTCAATAGCGTAGGTAGGCCTATAGCAATAATTCAGCGGACATTTAACGCGGAATAACAGTAATATAATAGGAAATACCACTAGTAGATCCATCAAGCGACCATAGAAGGAACTACAATACCCATCAGTATAAAAGTAGAAAACTCTTCTCAAACACAAATATTTGCTTGACACTTCTTCCAGAACTGTCTTTTTGAATTTTTGAGCGTACGATTCAGGGAAAAACAGGTTTTACATTCATAAAGACATTTTCGGAGCCACCTTTTAATAATATGCACCTAGGGATGCACAGGTTGGACTGGAAGGCACTGTATTTTAAGAGTTTCAAGCAATTTTACTAATCTACAAAAACAGTATATATGCAGTCTGTGGAATATATTTTCTTTAATTCATTGTTTGCATGCTTCTGGTGAGGAATAAAGCAGTATCAGAATGTGGGCTTAGGCGTTTTTGGGTCCTATAAATAAAAAATAAATAAATAAAAAAAAACCAAAAAAACCGTCCCTCCTCCCCTGATCACCAATTTTTTTGTTTTATGTGGTCTAACTGTATTTACTCTTTTATGTCTACGTTGCAGTTGATGGCAATTGGGGACCATGGTTTCCCTGGCACCCCTGTTCTTCATCATGTGGTGGTGGAACTAGGATCAGACAGAGGAAATGTAATTATCCACCGCCAGCTTATAATGGTAAAAACTGTGAGGGCTTGGCAGAAGAAGATGACGAATGCAATATTGACGACTGTCCAGGTAATAATTGTGTCTACTGAAATTCGATTATAAAGTCTATTTATAATTGTATGCAGTTATCGTATGTCATTAAATAATCCCCCCCCCCCCCCCATAAGATAAGATAAGACATTTTATTGTATATACGTACCATACAGGACAGCATACAATATACATACAATAAACATACACCATAATGATTTTATGTCTTGAATATGTGCAGTTGACGGTGGATGGAGTGAATGGACTGATTTTTCCCCATGTAGTGAATCGTGTGGTATTGGTATCATGAGAAAAAGCCGAAGATGCGACAATCCACCACCTGCAGGAGGAGGAAAACTGTGTGTAGGTCCAACAGTCACCACCAAAAGATGTGAACTAGTAAAATGTCCCCGTAAGTTTGTTTTACCTTCGAATGTTTCATGAATGTATTTGAAATAAAATTCTATACATCATGGACTCTTATGGTTGTTAACATTTCCTGCAGCTTTAAAGGGACATATTCGCCAACGGTTCAACCAATCGAGCATAGTCTCAGAAACGAGATTTTTTATAGCTAAGCTTTTCGACAATGGTTTAAAGCCAACCGTCGAAATATGATCCGTGAAATCAAAGTTTGTCCAGAATTATTCGCGTTTGAAAGTTGAAATAACGACTCGTCATCTTTTCTTGAGACTCTGCCATATTATAAGGGATAAGGTATATTAGAAGGGATTAGGTGATTTTCGTGCACTTCACATATTACATAATATCTAAGACCAAAACCAACTCCTGGAAATGGCAAACCATGGCCTTTAACTAATGGTAATTACATAGCGAATTTCAATAATTTTTTTAGAGGACGGTGGATTTTCACTGTGGTCGAATTGGGGTCAATGTGATGTAACGTGCGGAGGCGGATATAAAGCTAGAACAAGAGCATGTGATAGTCCACCACCACTGTATGGTGGTAAAGATTGTGAAGGAGAACGTGAAGAACTTAAAAGGTGTAATGCAGCGAGACCATGTCCAGGTACCAAATGCTAATTCAATTATATTAAAACAATATTGTTACATTAAGGTAATTGGTACTATCACGATATACTCTTACGTTTCACGATAAACAAAGGTAAGGTAACAAATAATCAATATTCATGAGAAAACTATGGTCTCCTCTTTGATTTCAGTGGACGGAGGATGGTCCAAATGGACGAATTTCGGATTCTGTCGAGCACCTAAATGTGGAAAAGGTTTCCAATTCAGATCAAGAAGCTGTGATCAACCAAGACCTCAGCATGGTGGTATACCCTGTGATGGATCTGCCTTTGAAAGAATTGAATGTTTCAATGATCAAAGATGTCCAAGTGAGTACAAAATAACCTAAAGCCTGTGATGAAGCTCTTGCTTCCGGTGAGATTTCAATATAATTTAGTATATCGATCAGCTAAGCATGCGTTATCAAAGCATATAATTTTACAATGGGAAATATAAATTGATTCGAGAATTCTCAATTGCAGTAAATGGTTCATGGTGCGACTGGGGAGAGTGGACTACTTGTTCCGGTTCGTGTGAAGCAAACGATTCAATTCAAACTAAAGAAAGAAACTGTGTTTGTCCAAAACCGAAATTCGGAGGGAAAGATTGTGAAGGTAAGCTTAATTAATAGATAATAAAATCACCCCTTGCATTAGTCAGCATCAACATCAACATTCCAAAACATGATGATGAATACGTGGTAGTTGATTCTGTATCATGGTACTCATTCAAAGAGTTGCATCTTGCTCCGACGCAATAGTGTTTGCTGAATAATTGCCACGAAATTAATATGAACCATGACGTTAAAAACTGGCACATAATATGTCTATACATGGAAATCTTTTTTACAGGTGAACACTTAAAAGTAAGAAAATGTGAGGATTGTGAAGCAACTGAAAAGGAAAATCTAGGTAAAAAGGATTCATTTAAGCTAAGCTTCTTTATTCTTGTTCTACGAACCATCTTCATAATGTCTAGATATTACGAACTGTGTCTACGAAGATAGTAATAGCTTGACAATGGGAAAAAGCATTATATGAAAAGGTGTACACAGTTTTGAAATTTGTAAGGTTGAATGCTTATTATTATCCAGCAGGTCCTACGGCAGTAATTCAGTTACAAGTTGCCAGTAAAACATGTAATGATGATGGAGAGGGTTCTGGACTGGGTGATGGAGAATGTGGTGATGGGGAGTCTGTAAGTAGTTCTTTGACAACTTTACTTTTTATGTTAATGTTTTAATTTTACAAGACTTCCAATGGACTTCAATTCATCAAAGAAATAGCTTTACCATGTCGAAGCTCTTATTGGACGTTCATGTAAATCTGGTCACTCGAAATTTTCTTTTTTGTTTTCCAGTCTGAGGAAGTCGACGATCAAGAACAAATGGAAATTGCAAAAGAAGTGGTTCGGTCAGAAATACCAGATTCTACAGAACGACCAGAATTCATTCCCTAAAAATATTTTCATTGTATTTTATACAAGCCTTCCATTTACATTGTATATACTATATTTATTCCACTAGCTAAAAATGTTTTTTGAATATTGTTTGTTGTAGAAAATCGAGAAACAAATAGGGCGTAACGTTCATTTCAATAAAAAAATAATTTTCAGTAGAACACAATATTCATTGATTCTTTCCAGTAATTGTTTCCTTTGAACTAGATATTACCTTATACTGTAACTGCATTATGTCTACTACTAATCTCATAGTCTTTGTTTTAAAACCATTTCATGCTGATAAACGGGAAGGGGTGGGGGTGAAACAGCAAGTGTTGAAAACAATAATGAAACGTTTTATTGATTAAAAGAAATTAGAAGGTATTATTTATACTATGAACATGATTAAAAGGTTTATTTTTGCTAAAACAGATGTATTCACACAGATTCATAATTTGATACATAATAATAACTTATAGTACCGTACTGAAATTATTGCCAGATCGGGATACCTAAAGACAACCACATTGCGAAATAAGTGCCAAAACCTTCGCTCCATACAAAGTATTTCTAAACCTGGGGAAGTTTTCAGAAATCATTGATCATACCGATTTTACAACATTCAATTCAAAATTTAAGTTAATTGGGTTTAAAAGCCAAACAAACTACAATTAACCGGCATCCCTTCTTAACTGACACATTTGAAAAATCCCGACCAAATCACTATTAAATCTTTAGAAGGAAACAGGAATCCCCTCTAAACTCTCAAAAACCCATCAAATCCGATTAATATGTTGACCATATTAAAGATAAAGACGTGCCTTGACAAATCATCATAAAGAAGATTAGTCACTAATCTAATAATTAAAAAAATAGCTGGCCAGGCAAGGTAATATACGCCCACTGGAAGCTTTGATTTTAAACAAAAATATTTAGCAGTACAGTAACAGAATAAAATATTCAACCTTCAGTCATACACTTCTGAACTTTTTGGTGCGATACTGAATAATAATACTATATTTTATAAAAATGCATCAAGAATCGAGCCTTTGAGTGTTTACGAGCTTAACATTGGACGCGTTTCCAAGGGCAATAACTCTTTTCGTTTTATGATAGGGTTCATCCTTAGTTGATTACAAATACTCACACCACGTTTCCTCAAAATGTCTTCCAGAATGTTTACGAGCTGAAAATTCAACGCATTTTCAAGAACAAGAGCAATAACTCAAAACTAAATATCTTTCGATTGTTTTGATTTTCAAACACTCACACCCATTTTCATCGAATTCCGAAAAGAACTGTGCATTCTACAGTGTTTACGAGATGCACTTGAAAGAGTTTTTCTAATTTGCAATTGGGTTCATCCTTGAGTTATTACAAACACTCAAACCAATTGCGCCTTCTAGAGGGTTTACGAACATTTCAAGGACGAGGGCAATAACTCCTACTAAATATTTGTTAATTTGTCTTATATACAATAGGGTTCATCCTTGGGTGATTACAAACACTCATACCAAGTTTCGTCAAAATCCGTAAAGAATTGTGCCTTCTAGAGTGTTTATGAGCGATTGTGGACGGACCGGCGGATATGGATGTTGCAAAAATAAGTCCTCATTTCATGTGGGCGTATAAAATCGATGTCCATTGTTTTAATGCTTGAACATTCCTGCATTGACATTTACTTAGGCTTTTGTAGCATAACTATTCAAGGCAGTGACAGTGACACCGGATTACCTCAACAGATAAAACTAGAAACTTGTTCATTAGATCTTAAATGTACTAATAACAATACGAAAATGTATCAAATAGGTTAATATTGTTGATTATAGAGCGTTTACAAGGAAATGTGAATATGGGTATAAGCAAACCATGATCTGAGATTAGACCGAAACATCTGCCACTAATCAGCCTGGTCGGCAGGTGCAGAGACAGAAAACTCTACTTCAAACGACAAAGAGGCAGATGTTTCGGACTAGATCTGAGATATGGGTATTTGTAAACTGTAAAATATTTTGATTTCATCAGCCATGGATTTGGCTGTTACTGAGGTGTCCAGCAAATGCTTTTCGATACAAAACATAAATACATCACAACTTTTTGGTCGTTTTATAAAGAAGAAGAAAGCTTGCCAGACAAGGTAATATCATGGTCAAAGTATTACGTCTCCATCGTATGTTAAACCTTGACTGCAATGGTCAATATTCTTGTCTCGCGGAAGTTTGTGAATGCAGTTATTCGATTGGATTGGACGCGAGTAGCTTACAACAGAAAGACTAAACAATAATCACGCACGAAATCGAGAGCTCTGATAGGCTGTATTCGCTGGCATACAATCTAATGAAATCGCCGACGTAATACCTTGATCATTGTGTTCACGAGGTTATATACGCCCACTGGCAGCTTTTGTTTTTAAAAAAGAATATTTGGCAGAACGGTAAAACCCACTCGTTTGAAATATTCAACCATTCGTGATAAACTTCTTTAAAAAAAAAAAATTCGGTTATCAATGATAAGTAGGTAATAATTTTGGCCAAAATTTTGTCCTTAACCCGTTAGCAAGCTAGAAATAATTTTTTATAAGGATAGTTAATCATTAAATATTTTTTGGAATTTATTCGTTACGAATTGTGGCCTTTAGGAAGTTAAATGTTGAACGCATTTTCGAGAACATGGGCAATGACTAACTTTAAATATTTGTAATTTTTTTCTATTTTCAATGGGGTAATAATAAAAAAAATTCAGAGCTTCTTCAAAATTCATATAGGATTGTGCCTTCAAGACTGTTTTAAAGCACTTGTGGACGGACGGACTGACCAACCGACTGTATATGAAGTCTATATGCTCCACATTACACGTGGGTGTAATGTGTATATAAATAAACTCAATCAATAGCGCTATTTAAAAAGAAAACAATAAACATAAAAAATGAACAATCTGAGGGTCCATAATTGAGTTGAGAATTTTCAATAAAATGGAAATGTTACATTGATAACTTAGATAGACAAGCTCTGACATGTGATAAGAGAAACAGGTTTGAAATATCACTGGTTATACAACAAAAATGGAATAAAAACATGACAAAATATAAAGATTAAAACATTAAAACTATCAAAAATGTGGTTAGTACACATACACACAACACATTCAAATTGTATCTAAGAATCAGTCTAATACAGATAAAAATTATTTTCTGCTTGAACTCAAGATATTCTTATCTGCAGTCCACAAACTTTTACAGAAAAAAAATCTACATTTCACATAATCCTGTGAGTAGATAGCACTACAGTGCAAAAGTCATCAATACGATTTTTTAAAACAGGACAAATAAAACACAATATATGTAAGCTTATGCTATTCTGTCTATTAATCTGCTTAACACTATATAATCTTACCAAATCAGAAAAGAAATGAATGATAGCTTGCCAGGCAAGGTAACATACGCCCACTATTAGCTGTCAGAAATGATAACAAAGTTTGTAGTGGTTTAATATGTGAAATCAATTACTAATTTCAAGCTTTACTAAGGTCTCATACAAAGTTTAATCAAGATCGGATAATGCAGTCTCTATATAACCCTGAAATCATTCATCAGATTATTACCAATTTCGAACTTGATTGAGGTCTTATCAATATTTGCAAGCATACTAAGTTTCATCAAGATCAGATAAAAATTGCAGCCTTAATCATACATACAAGCCAAATTTAACGCGTCTTAACTAAGTCAAGGGCAATAACTCTAAAACCGTTCAACCGATTATTACCAATTTTGAACTTGACCGATATCTCATAAATATATACAAGCATACCAAGTTTCATCAAGATCAGATAAAAACTGTAGCCTTTATGGTGCATACAAGCCAAATCTAACACATTTTTACTAAGTCCAGGGCAATTACTCTGAAAATGTTCATCAGATTATTACCAATTTCAAACTTGACCGAGATCTCATCAATATATACGTGCATACTAAGTTTCATCAAGATCAGATAAAAACTGTAGCCTTTATCATGCATACAAGCCAAATTCAACGCGTTTTTACAAAGTCAAGGGCAATAACTCTGACGGACGGACGGACAGGGGCGACAGCAATATACGTCCACATTTCCATGTGGGGGTATAAAAATAAATCAGGATATGATTATATGATTAAAACATGAATTCCTTGAAAAACACTTACATTAACTTAATAAATAATGCAACCCTAGAGTTGGAATGAATATACTTGTAAATACTCATTTAAAAGTATATATTGGTACCATCATTCTATCTGCTGCAAAATCGTTTATAAAATGGATCTAAACTTGAAATGATTAAACCATTATTCATCTGTTGCATATTATTCACAAAATCTGTAAAGAAATAATAATAATAATAGAGTTTCTTGTATTCAAAGACTACTGTCTTTTAAGCTGAACTCTTGAAAGCTGCATAAATTCCAAGGTAAGTTAATTTACAAAAACCATTGTAGCAAACCTGTTATGAGAACTGTATGTACAGATTTGGGATACAAGACACTTTGTATCTGTTTTAAACACACAGCCTTCTCCTCCACTAGTGACAGACTAGAAGTACATCTACATGTGTTGACCAGAACAATAAGTCCTCGCAGTTTATACTTCTCCACCAAAGAAAATCTCTGCATAGCTTCCACTGTTAATGCATCAAATATGCCATGATTGCTCCTAAAAACACAATTGATTCTTTTGTTTTAATTCACCTTTATAAGATAGCTTGCCAGGCAAGGTAATATAAATATAATATAAAAATATGAAAGAGCAAGGGCAATAACTTATACTAAATATTTTTCAATTCTTCTGATTTTCAATAGGGTTTATCCTTGGGTGATAACAAACATTCACACCAAGTTTCGTCAAAATCTGTAAAGAATTGTCCCTTCTAGAATGTTTACAAGCTAAAACTTGAACGAGTTTTCAAGAACAAGGGCAATAACTCATACTAAATATTTTCAGATTCTTCTGATTTTCAATAGGGTTCATCCTTGGGTGATTATGAACACTCATGCCAAGTTTCGTCAAAATCCATCAAGAATTGTGCCTTCTAGAGTGTTTACTAGCAAAAACTTGAACAAATTTTTAAGAACAAGGGCAATAACTTATACTAAATATTTTTCGATTCTTCTGATTTTCAATAGGGTTCATCCTTGGGTGATTACGAACACTCATATTAAGTTTTGTCAAAATCCGTCAAGAATTGTGTCTTGTACAGTGTTTACGAGCAATTGTGGACGTACCGACAGGGGTGGCGGCAATATACGCCCCCCATTTCATGTGGGCGTATAAAAAGTACATTAAGGTGATTAGGAATTCCTTAGATCACCAGTGACACCAATACAATTTCAGAATTGACCGACAATGACAAAAGAAATGACATGACAGAGCTGCTAAGTGAAGATGATAGTATTTATGTCCCTATCTGTAAGCCTAATTCAAGGAATTCAACTGTCATGTTAACAGGTAGTTTTTGCAATTCTATTCATACATAATTGCAAGGTAGCAATGAAAAATTACCTTTTCTCAATAATTGATATAACACTAGCATGAATAAACACTTTCCATCCTTGAACTGAATGTGATAACTGTAGAAACAAAGCTTCTAGTATTTCTGTAAATAAAATGAACAAAATTTCATAGCTTGAAAAAAGAAGAAACATAATCCATATTAAGACTTCAAGCGTTAAATCCCAGGTGATAATAAACGAACTCGCTAATTGTCCAAATCTGTCAAGAATTTTGCCTTCAAGAGTGTTTGATGTGAAATTTGAATACATTCAGGTGAAAAAGGGAATTCATAATAAATTTATATCTTATTTTTTTTTTCAATTTGGATATTAAAGTTCCCAAATTTTTGTTTAAATCTGTCAAGAATTGTTTCTTCTATAGTGTTATTGAGCAATACGAGAAGGACAGCAAGATATTAATTGGAGAGAATATAGCTTCCATAATTCAGGTGGGCAAAATTTTTTTTATCAAAACTTACCCAATGAACGATGAAGAATAAAATTATCTTCTAACATAATGACACAGTTTACAGATGAAAATGGTTTTGGGTATATTGGGCGATAATTTTCTTGAGAAGCAGACCTGGCAGGTGTAATGTTTCCAGTATCTCCATAGTTTGCAGAGGTGGATGCTTCATTGACAACATCGTTTAACTTATTATGGGTCTTTTCATTCAACTCACATAATTTCATTTTCATTGATTCTTTCAAGAATAAAGATTCAGAGTTTAAAGAAGGTATTGATGTTGTACTCTTCTTATGTAAATCCTGAGGAAGCAAAGGATCTTGTTCTCTTTTTTTCAGAACAGCTTCCATTGATAACTTTGGGGAATCCATGATGTTTTTTATGTAGATATGTTGATGTTGAGACATCATTGAATCTTGACTAACAAGATCCTCAACCATGGGCCTTTTAGGTTCCAGCATTTTAGGTGAGTAGTCAGGTGCCATGTGTTGAACTGAGTCTGACAGCATTGGATCCCTATCACTGACAAGTCGATGAGAATAATTGTAGAAATCAGGTGATGTTGGCGAGAGACTTCTTGAAGAGCTTGGTGTGGAGGCTAATGATGGTTGTGTAATGAAGTGACCATGTCGTGCTCCCTGTTGCATTAAAACCAAGTTTGGATTATGAAGAGATTCTCTTGGCAGAATCATAGCTGGATTTATGTGAATATTTCTGTGTGGAACTGGGGAAAAACTCTGCTGCCCATACATTTGATATTTGAACACAGGATTCACTTGCTGAAGCAGGTGATTATGATAATGAACTGGACCAAAATTAAAGTTGTAATTGCTGAAAATAGGTGTTTCATTTCTAATAAAAATACTATTATTAACATTTACCACATTTGGTGTTTCTAATTGAGGTTGTAGATTCACTGTTGGGTGTTGCAGTCTAAGATGAGGTTTTTCATGTCCAGATAAAGATATGTCACTGAGAGGACTTATCCTTTGTTGAATTGGACATGCAAAACTACCAGGAGAAAGAGTACCTAATTGATCCACCGGTTCAAATGGTAATATGTTTTCTCCATAATGAGAATCACTTTTTTTCTCTGAAAAGAGAGCTGGTAATTCTCCCAACTCATAATGTCTTTCAATAATATTCCCTTGTTCTTCTGTGATTAAGGAGCTTCTTTTAACAGTTTGAATTTCAGACAAATCTA
This sequence comes from Lottia gigantea, assembly GCF_000327385.1. NCBI lineage: Eukaryota > Metazoa > Mollusca > Gastropoda > Lottiidae > Lottia > Lottia gigantea. Next base: position 1,249,141 of record NW_008709614.1, on the reverse strand, counting down.
TGTTTGCTGAAAAGCAACTTGACTTAAGCTCTATCTTACTTTCACCATAATTAGATAGTTCATTGGGCAGAGAAATTAGGCCTACTACTTGATTTTCATCCTCAGCTATTTCTCTACACACACTGGCTTGAACCATTTCCTGATCTTTTACCATGGCTTTAATTTCATAGGGAATATATGTGTCACAAATGGACAAGTCTCTAAGATTATCAGATTCACTTCTGGTTTTGATATATTCTTTGTCACTTACAGTTTTTTGGTCAGATTCACTTAGAGACTGGGGAGGGCTTTTAGTTTCTCTTAGTTCACTAATGTCACTTGAATTTTGATTACCGGATATAAGAATGTCATTCATTTTGTCAGTAATCTTGCTTTTTTTCGCCAACAAGATATTTTCAATATTTCTAGATTTTTTACAAGGCAATTCTGCATCCACCTGATGTCTTTTTTTTACTTTCTTTTCGTGTTTTTCATTTCTTATCTCAGCTATTGAGTCAACCAGACTTAACTCTTTATTCTCCCAAGCATCCAAAATATGTCTTTTTCTTTTCATCTTTTTCCTTGATTGATGTTTTGTTTCTTTAACAAATATTATACTTTCATCACTACTGACTAATTCACCTTCTTCCTTGTCATCTCCACATGATCTTTCATTCTTTGTTTGGGAAGTGGTGATTTGAGAGTGATTATTAGTGTTTTCCTCATCATCTAATGACATTTTGTTTGATGTGACTGACTCACCTTTTAAAAATGCCAATTCACTAGCAATTATTGATGTCGTTGAATCCTGAATTATACTGGTATCTGGGGTTAGATTGGAACTTTCAGTTTTTGTATTAACGTTCACTGCATTTTTAGAATAGGTCTCAGCAGTTGAATGTTTATCTATGGAAGATAGAGTGTCATCCTTATTGGTAGATAAAAATAAATCTTTCCTTTGAGGAACCACTAATGGTGGTATTAATTTTCTATTATCATACAGTTTACCATGATCTGAAGAGGTGTCAATTTTCACTTCAGGTTCTTTCACAGTCTTCTGATCACACATATCGTTTGAAGGACTAGTTAACACATTAACTTTTTTCAAAGTTTTCTTGGAACTTGTGTCACTTTCAATAAAGCTAGATGTAAGACAGGTTTGTACAATCGTATTGTTAGCTGAAGCTTGATGTCTAACTGGTTTAAAAGCTGGTAAAACAATCTTCTCGCTCTTAGAAGTTGGCTCACTATTTGAATCAAAAGCATGCTTTAGCAGCTCTTCTCTCAAAGATTTATCTTTATTATTTGATGCATCATGTTGTTTGCTGATTTTTGAAATTTGATTATCATCATATACAGCTTTTCTCTTAGTTCCACAAGGAATCAATGTTTTGGACTTGTCATCAAATGAAAGAATTTTTTTACACTTTGGTTTAGGGTCTTGGGAATCATCTTCTATGTTGCATTGAACTATTGAGGTGGCCATTTTATCACAAGTTGTACTTAAAGGTTTTCTATTACTTTTCTTCTTCTCTGATGAAATCAAAGGCAAATTTTTTAATTCCTTCTTCAAAAGTCTAGATTGTTGTTGCTTGTCTGCTTCAGAATTTGGTTTTTGCAGTTCATTTTGAAAAGTTGGTTTCATTTTTTCTAATTGCTCTGAAGCTTGTAGTTGAACTTTAAGGGAGTCTCCTGAAACTGTCCTAGTGGGCTTCTTGGAATTTTGACATTTTTTCTCTAGGATGTCTCTGGACTTTGGTTTAAGGACCAGGCCTGTATTAGGACATAAATTCCTGGGAATACATCTTTTCTCCATTTCCATTCTAGGATCTTTAAAATAACGTTTGAACTCTATAGTAAAGTCTTTCAGTGCTGGATCAGCAATATGCTCTGAAATATTAAAGAATGAAGAGAACTTAGCAAAGAAATGGAAGCTTCAATTTGAAAAAAAACATAACTTACAGAAGAAAATATTCATTTATTTCAATTTCTTAATCTCTAACATCCTAGATTTGTTTCAAATTGAAAAAAAAGATACATATTTCTTTTGTTTTAGAAGGTAAGAATAAGCTACTTACTGATATGTAGATTGACAAAAGTTATTGACTCTACAGTAAACTGCCAATAATCTTTACATTTAGGATGCACACCAGAAATGTGTCTTACTTTCTTAACAGAAGCTAAAAAGAGAAAGGATACAAATTACCATAAGCAATGCTACCTTCGAATCAATAATAGTACTTTTTATGTGATATCATTATTAAAGCAAATAACAATTTCTTTCTGTAAAGTATTAAGCATATTAAGAATGAATTTCAGATTGATATTTCTTACTTGATGTTGGCGTTGGTTTCTTCACAGTAGTTGTTTTGTCAGATGTTGGTTGTATCTTGTCTGGGTTGGTATGTGTAGACAAATCAAAGATAATTGGGAAAGTCTTTGGTTTAGTTTTTATTAGTACACCTGCCTCCGTCTGAGACTCTTTTACATCATCTGCAATAGGACCTTGAATCTTCCTTGGGGAGGCTTTTCTAGGATCATGTAATTTTGGTCTGGATTGTCTAGCTTCAGAATCAGTATCTTCTGAACTGTTGACATTCCTTGAAAAACATGATTGTACCTTTCTTGGGGAAACCTTTCTTGGATCAGGTCTGCTGGTAATTTTTTTCCACATGTTCATCATAACTTCATGCATATCACTGGTATTGTGAGTTTTTGTTTGTGTTTCATTACTAATTGGATCAAAACATGGTGTCAACTCCAAATCAGATTTTGTGATTTCAGATTTATGGTTTGCAATATTACTTTGTAACTGTGCCACTTTCTTGGGTCCAGTTACAGTTATAGATTTATTTCTTGAGATCTCATCTTTCACTGGAGTATCAAACTCAAAACAGGATGTTTTCTTTTCATCTATTATTGGTGTGCTTGAATCTCTTAAAATGTTTCCATCCTTTTGATCAGCAATCTGTGTACTGGTATCACATAATGCAGTGTGTTTGGATCCAAATTGAAAGTTTGAAGGTTTACTAAAGCAGAGGAGCTCAGTATTGCCAGATCGACTGGGTAAAGCTGATTGAAACTGGGAAGTGGTAGTCTTTAAATTGTTGCTGATAGGTTTGATAACAATATCATGTGATATGGCAGACAACACAGGCTTTGGAACGATTTGATCCATTTGCTCGAACTTCTCATGGAATGGGACTGGTTTTTGTCTTACTCCAGAGTCATAAGAAATAGTCTGCATCTGAAAATCTTTTGGATAACCTTTCAAATGTGAAGATTTTAGGTCACAATTCAGAAGATTTCTCATCGATTCCAAATCATCTATTATTTCAGTTCTTATTGATAGGTCAGGGGATTTCCTCTTCTCCAATAATGGAATGTGGATGGGTTCATCAATATTAGCTGAGTCTTTAATAACTTTAATCCTGCTATTCATCTCAGTATTTGTTTCAGTTACTAAATTTGGAGAGGATTTTATATTTATGTTACTGGTTGATTTTTCATTCTCATTCTTATCAATAGAACAAGCAGACTTAAATATAGTCTTAGACACTTTGGAAAGTAAATCTTGATCAACTTTAAAAAAGGTTGCCAATTTTGGAAAATTCTGATCAAGAGAAAAGTTGGTGGATCTATCACATATGTCTGAAGTTTTCTTGTTGACATCTCCTTCTGGTTTTTCAATGATGGTAATAGAAGGTTGAGGCATATCGGTACACAATGGAACCTGAATCAGATTTTGGTTCATCACAGAATCTTGTTTTGGAAGGATTTCAGATTGAATATGAGGAACGGTTTCAAGAGCATGTCCAATTTGAACTGATATTTTCTTGGCTTCCAAATTTTTAGGTGAATTTGTCTTCTTAATGTCAAACTTAATTGTAGAACTCATCAATGCTGAAGCGTCAGACTTACATCTTTCAGAAACTCCTTCTGTATTAGTGAAGATTAATTTGCTGTTTGATTCATGGTTGGTACAACTAGGTTCTGCAGTCTTCAATACTTTTGAAAGAGAAACAGATTCTTTAACTGTATTTAAATCAAATTTATTAGGAGACAAATGAACCAAAGACACATTCTCTGCTTTATGAGCATTTGATTGTAATTCTGAATAGTTAGGTGAGACTATACTGTCCAGGTTGGAGTTGTTGTTAGTTAGGTTTAATGTTATCTTAGGTTGCATGCATCTCTCGCTAGGCCTAGAGTCCAATTTCAAACCATCATCACATGTGTCTGACGTTACAGCCATTCCTGGTATTGCATCAGCTATGGCTGCACCTATAACAGATGCACTTTCAGACTGAGTAACAAATTCATTTTCTGATTCCAAATCCATCATGTCATTAGTGACATCTTGTTCTATTGAATATTTTGGCAATGATTCAACACTATTGGTTGGACTGGCCATAATTTCAATATCTGCTGTGCTCTCTTCCTTCAAAATCTGATCCGTAATAGCAGATTGATGCATTCTGATATAATCTTCCTCTTCTTCACAATGACCCTAGACGACAAACAGTTCAGTATTATAAACTTCACACAAATCATTCATCAAAATTAGGATGATCTAGGATCTAAATTAAAGAATGTTATGTCCGTATTTTTCAATAGAAAACTTGCATTTCAAATTCAGAACTTTGTGAAACAGACCTTAACTACAAGAGGAGTATCAACTGCAGCAAAAAACAATACATGGATCTTACTGAATATAGTCTCAATTCTTCTTCAAACATGAAATCAACTTTGTGATGAAGTAGTTTGTCTTCCTCATCTAGTGGCTGATCTACCAAATCAGCTTGCTTCTTTCTCTCTTCATAATCAATGAAATCATCAGCATCATAATCACATCTGTAAAATTATTTAAGATTTTAAGGATACGAGGATCAAATTCCAAATCATTCAGTGTAGGAAAGATATGATGGAATCTATATTTTGAACCAAAGTTGATTTGGATTGCAATCTGAAACATCAGCAGTCAGATGGATTGTCACCTGTTGTAAATGTTGTTTGATTATTCTCAGCTACTGAAATGGTGCAGGCTTACTGTCTGTCTTACTAATGTATTAACATTGTTTTAAAGCAATACCATACTTACTCAACTTCTTCATCATCAGCTGGTACCTCAGATCTTTCAAACACATAATTAGAAAAACGTCTTTCGTGACGTCTATTAAATCTGTCTCTTTTAGCACCACCAGGGTTCATAGGTCGATTGTATGAGCGGTATGAATAAGTAGTTAAATCTTGCATGAGGGCCTTTAGATCACTAAAAATTCAGAGAAAGGTCACTTATAAAGGCCGCTCTATATCTTAAGATAAAATCCATATTCATGAGGCTGAAGAATTTGCTGAACTCTTTCACTGATTTCTCTAAAGGAAGAATTTAGTTAAGCTATATTAACATAATTTTCAATGAACTGAGTGTGCAATCTAACAATGAAACAGTTAAATGTTACTTGATCATATTATATCAGTTTATATTACATTGCATCAGTATTTTGGGGAGTGATCTTTATTTTGCTTTTCAGTTAATGTGCATATTCTTCTACATACCTTACTGGTAGATCAAATGAAGCCCATTGTTTTTTCTTTGGAATGTGGGGAGCAGTGTATGGATGGAATTGGCGATTTTTTTTATTATCTTTAGCTGTGCCTGACTTTGAGGTAAGTTCTGTAGCCTAATGGAAAATGAAGTTGAATATTTACTACTTATAGCTCTTTGGACTTGTAAGGCAGCATTGAAAATTTGTGAGTCCTGGGATGATAAATCATTTTAGGTTAGCAATATTCATTCAGAAACCTGCAACTGGCACATTAGGGTCTTATTTGTTTTTTTTAATGCTTAATCCATGTAAGCCCCTCTGATTAAATTCATCAGAAACATTTACCAATCAAATAGATGGATTCAATAGAGTTAATTTTCCTGAATTGTCAAGATTAGATTACATGTTGATTTCCAAGACAAATTCATCAAGAAATAGCAATTGCTTACCTGACCATTCTTGTCTTTTACATTGGGAAACTCTGTAGCTGATATCAACATAAACTTCTCCACAATACTATCACTGCCCTTTAATTGTTCAGCTAGGTTTTGTTCCACCCTTTTACCAATATTGTTCACATTTTCCACTTTAGACATCTTCTTGAATTCAACTTTCTTTACGGATGGTTTTCTTAACTCTAGCCCTGCTTGCTTCAAGGCAGACGTTAGCAATTTAGTTTTTGGTATCTTATCTTTAGGCTGTTTGTCCTGTTTTAAGTTTTCAGTAGATGCTTTTTCCACAGATGATGATACATTGAGCTTTGACTTGTCTTCTTTTGATTTTTTACCTTTCTTCTTTGGAATGGTAAAATTGGTAAGAAGTGCTGTTCCTTTAATTTCTTCGATAGTTTTTTGATCATTTATTGGCCCAACATTTGATGATTTGGAAGGAGAAATAATCAACTGTGTTCCCTTTTCGCTCTTGGTCTGTTCTATATAATTCAAAAATGATTTCGTGAATAAGATACAATAATGTTCAGTCTATTGACACTTGTTATAATGTTAATTAAGGCTAATTTAAGATGGAAATTACTACTTACATTGTATGATTTCTTTGTTTGTAAAAGAACTGGATTTCAGATTTAATAATAACCAATAAAATACTAATAAACTCTTTACCAAAACTTAAAATAAATATTCAGTCACCTACTTTTTTTGAAATCATGAACTCCATATAAAATTAATACCGTACTTACTTTTGGAATGCTTAGATTTTCTATGATCAGATTTGTTAGTAACAATATCATCTGATCTGGATCTTCTGTGAGAATCTTTCTTTAATTTCTTATTCAGATCAACTGATTCCAATTGCTTTACTGCGCTGGATTTTGATTTCTTGTGTTTTGATTTATGAGGGGCTGTTTCTTTAAAAGTTTTCTCTAACACTGTATCTGATTTGGTTTTGGAATGTTTCTTAGACTTTTTGTGATGATGATGATGATGTTTACCCAATGATGTTTGTTCAGGACTGGATTTCTCAGATGAATGTTTGACATCTTTAGAGCTTTTTCTATCATGTTTAGACAAATCAGTGCGTGAGGTACCAATGTCAAAAGCTGACAGCTCTTTATTCTTGGACTTAATGTGAGAGTGTCTAGATCTGTGAGTAGATTTTGAGCAGTTACTCTCAGATTGGTGAGAAATATTAGAAGAGATACTGCTGTCACTATCATCCCCACAAACAGTTTCTAATTTGGACAAGAAATTCTGGTCATCATTATCAAATTTTTTAGACAGTTTCAACTTATTTGAAGATTTTGCCAATTTAATTTTTCTGATACTTTCACTAAATAGCTCATTAAATGGTTTAATGTCAATAAATTTTGATGGAAAGAGTTTTTTAACATTAAAAGGAGAGTTTGGACTGTCACAGCGTGTTAGATTCACAACAGGCTGAGATAATTTTACATCATGTTTAGTCTCATCTAGAGATTTGTTCATGAAAGTGTATATATTTCTATCTTTGGAGTTTCTTGCTCTTTCAGCTAATGACACGGTTTTCTCATCTTTTCTGATCTGATCTTCACAAATTTCAGCAGATTCAGTTTTACCAAGATCGTAAATTTCTGTTTCATCTGAGCTATAAACTTCATCAACTACCTGATAGTCAGAATTATCCATAAAATTCTGAAAATCTGATAAAGCACTACTTTCTGTGTTGTCTACATCACTCTCTATACTACATGCCTGAGGATTGACCACTGTTATGTCATTTTTCACTTTTGAGTCTTCATAGTTTAAAGATGAATCAGTGTCTACAATCTGAGCTTGTGTAACCTTTAGTTTAGTTAAGGGTACATATTGATTTAGTAATATTTCCTTTTGAGCAGCATTTGAATTATGGAAGTCTATTTTTGTAATATTTTGCTGAGAAGCTTCAGCAAATGCTGAACTTTTAATTTTTTTGGGATGTTTCGGATTTACAGGCAATTTTGAAGTACATTTATCTTCATTCAGACAAATTTCATCTACATTAGAAGAAGGCCGAAGAGATTCATTTCTACCAGTAGCTTTAGTAACACGTCTGTCAAGCTTTGACTCTTGTTCCGAAGTCAAGTCTTCTTCAAGAGAGAATGATGACACTGAATCTGATGGTAGATTCAAATCATCATCCAAGAAACCAGTTGATGTTGAATCCAAAATATCCAACACAAATTCAGAATTTTTAGAGGGAGGACAATTATTTGTTAATTCATGTACACCTTTGCTGATTGATGTATCAAAAGAAACCTCTTCATCAGAGCTGTATCTTGGTATAAATTTGTCTGGAATCGCATGTATGAGGTTTAGATCTTCTTCTGGGATGCTAATTTTTAAAGGCTTTGCAACGTCTTGGCTAGAATTGAGATCCTCTCCAGAAGTTGAGTCTGTGTTTTGGCTAATTGATCCTGGGTTTGAAGCGTTTTTGCAAACATTCAAAATTTCTGATGATGAAAAAAAGTTTATATCTGGAGATACTCTTTGACTTTCAAGAATATCATGTGTGATTCTTGTGTTACTATCACATTTGGATTGTGCATTATCAACAGATTTTATTCCATTTGATTTTTCCAGAACCGACATTGGACATATCACATTTTTATTTGTAATACTAGATGGCACAATGGACAGGGTTGGCATTTCAGGACTAACGGTAAGCCTTACTTGTGACTGAAGAGATGTTTCCATTTTATTTTGAATGTCAGCCATGCAAAGTTTAACTTCTGCATCCTCTGGTGATTCCATGTGTCTACAGTCTGAATTCTGAGAATCTTCATGTGAATTAATACAATGCCTATTGCTTGATCCAATATTCTTATAAATTTGGTCCAATTTTAGAAACTTTTTTGGTGATGCTGCAGTCTGATATGCATATTCATGTATAGGTTGTTTCATTTGGAGCTTGTCATTAGCATATGTGTCAGTATGAAGAGACATGAGGTCTCCAACGGAAGTGTACACATTTATGCCCTCAGCAGAATCTGTTGGGTCAGTATTATGGTTGTAAGGTGGTAATGGTAAACAATTGGAATTAAAGTCTAACTGGTAAGCATCATAATCTACATCTACATCTGAGCCATCACTTTGGGAACATCTTTCTGACACTTGGTTGGCAATTTCAAATAAGCAGTCATCTTCAGATGTATCTTCCCTTACTTTGGGATTATCCACATCACCAAAGCTACAATTAGCCATCTTTCTTTCAACAACTGTTTCTCTGGTTCCTTTTTTATCTTCATAGCTTATATCTCCTTTAGGACAACCTTCTCCATCAACATTTGTATCATTTGATTTGGTGATTGCAACTGTATTAGATGATGTAGACTGAGATACATGGTTGTTACAAGGAATTGATGATGAGTTATTTTTTAGACTAACTTTACTATTTGTGTCAATATTTTCTACCAATGGGACTGAAATTATAAATTGTATGCATGTATTATTTCGTATCGAAATAGACCTTTTAACACTGTTTATTTCTCAAACAAAGTGATAATGATGAAATGAATGTTTTGTGAAATGAAACCTTTTCCATGACAGCGATTTTTAAGTCATTTCATTTTGCAACGGACCAGCAACTGTCGTACTTTATTGAAATTGGAACTGAAGAATGAATGAGTAAACAAGTTTAGAACTACAATTAATATGAACAATGATTAACATAAACATATTATTGGTGTAAACAGTATTAAACAAGTAAGATTAGCTGAAAAGTTAACATAATAACACAAATGAAGATTAGTTTTTAACAAAAATCAAGGAATACCTTTTTCTTTCTTTGACACATCACTAAACAACACAGTACAAAACATATTAAGCTACATTGATGAATGAATAAATTTGTTATAAAAACACAAAAATAAGATATAAACACACATGTGTATACTGATAGCATGAGAATAGTTAACAGAATGATGAAAATGACCAAAGATATAGCAACTAACATTATTCACATGAATAGCAAGAATCAGTTGACAGGAAATGTTAAAGATAGTGGACCACAGCCATATACGCCCACCATGGCATGCGGATGGTAAATATTCGAGATTTTGGAGCAAGGGCAATAACTCTGCTTCTAACGGTCGAAAATAGCTCAAATTCAAACTTGATCTTCGTTTTATGAATATGTACACACATACAGAATTTCATTTAATTTCATCAAAAAATCTAGTTTTTAGAGCATTTACAAGCAAATGTTGACCGACGGACGGACGGATGGACGGACAGGGGTGCCGACAATATACGTACACGTAAGGGGTGATGGGCATATAAAAAGTGTAATTAAGTGTCAAGTGTTTACCTTATAGCATACTTATTTTGTTTTCTGATAACTGTATTATTCAGGAAGTTTGTCTTATCAGTAACTGTAGTAATACCACTAACTGTAAGATCCATACTGGGACTGTCTAGATCTGTACCAACACTTTCAAGGTCGGTGGAGTTGTCTTCACTACTAACACCACTGTATATTTTGGGGAAATTCAGCTTTGCGCTTGCGACTTCAGGTGAGAGATGTTCATAGAAGCATGGATCACCTAAATTTGGAATGTAGGAAATGTTATCACAGGAATCGAGTTTTATTTTAGAAATATCTGGTTTGCTTTCTTCAAATTCTAACTTGGTTTTACAGGATATGTTAGGATTTTGTGTTGTATACTGGTTACCATTATCAACAATTTCTGAAATGCTTCTGTTAGTCTTGTAGAGAACATATGGAACTATTTTAGTCACATCATCACCTTCATGTGGATAAGAGTTTTCAATTTGTAAGCTTTCGGCTATTTCGAATAATTCTAAAGAAAACTGACAGTTAAAGGTATGAATAACCTTGTCCAATTTCAGTTTTTCAGCATTACTTATTGGTTTAGTAAAATCATCATAAGTCTTTGATCTATGCCATTGAGTGAACACTAGTGACTTTGAATATGGAGATACTTTTATTGGTGGAGTGTTCTGAATAGATGAATTGACTAAAGGTCCAGGATTAAATAGTGCATGATTAATTATCTGAGGTGAGATGTTATTATCATTTTGGTTGGTCAAGTTCAAACATCCTAAATAATTTTTCACTGGAGTTCCAATCCCAGTTTGATAAATTGGGGTAAAATTTGGATCACACTTGTCCATTGATGATTTATTAGTAAGTATTGTTTGTTGCTGACTTGGAAAGTAATTTTCTACTTCTGGAACTTTCCCTGCTGTTTTAAACATGCAATAAAAGTATTCTGTAAATACAAAACAGTTATAAGCAGAGTCAAGCAAATGTTTGAAAAATTGTTTCCTAATTTCCACACTATTCTTTATCATTTCATGAATTACAAATCGTGTACATTGTTGCTTAATGAACAACATTGAAGAGAATGTCATAGCTAATTATTTAATATAAAAACATATCTGGCTTGTTACCTAGAATTCATTTTTGGTACACATATTTGTAGTTTACCAAAAATGAATTCCAGGTAACAAGCCAGATCTGTTTTTACATTAAATAATTAGCCATGACATTCTCTTCAATGTTATTCATAGTATTTAAAATAAAGGCTGCTTCAATTACCCATGTTAGAAACCAACAGTGTATATAGCAATAACAGATAACAATACATAGTGGTCAAAAACTTTGAACACGTGCTATAAATCAATTTTTCAGTGTATGTGAAAATTGTTAAGAAAGTTTATATATATCAAAGAAGCAAGTATGAAAATAAACTTACGAGGAGAGTTTAAATAAGCAGATTGTTTAGAGAGAAATAAACAGTATAACCTTCCATATTTATCACATTCTCTACTGGATAATCCTACAATATAGACACTGAAGTCAAGTGCAGCTTTGATTTTGAACAAAAATATCTGGCAGTATAGTAACAATTACCAGTATGAAACCTTCAGTCATACACACTTGAACTTTTTGAGGCAATACTGATTAATATTAATGTTTTGTCAACATCTGTCAAGAATTGGGCCTTCTAGATTGTTTACACGCTAAAACTTTAACGCGTATTTAAGAACAAGGGCAATAACTCATACTAATTATTTTCTTATTTTTTTATTTTCAATAAGGTTCTTCCATGGGTGATAACAAACTCTCCCACTAAGTTTTGTCAAAATCTGTCAGGAATTGTGCCTTCTGGAGTGTTTCTGGACCGACAGACGAAGGACTGATGGATGGTGACGACAATATTTCATGAGGGCGTAAAGAGCCTTAAAATCAAAACTCTATCAATAGGAAAAACAAATAATTTGGCAACTTTATCCAGTAAATTTTCTAAACATAAAGAAAACATAGCCTATAAATGCTTTTATGGAATTGCAAACCAACCTAACTTAGCTGTCAAAGAACAAGATGGTATCAGGAATAAGACTGTATTGGAATCAGGTTTCACTATAGCTAGCTGAAGTATAAGCATAAAATGAAAATGGCTAAATATGGTTTTAAAAATAATCAACATATACACATCATACAAAATGAAAGATAAAATGTCAATATACTATCTATAGTAAGTCAGACATTCCTGCAGCTTTGTAAAGTTTTTAGTCAAACAATTTAATTTATCTGTATTCGATTGCAATACCAACATTTACATGCAGTTACAATTCAGCTGGAGTGCTGACCAGTCTTATTTTTCAAACATTTAACGAACAAAATCAACACATTTCTCTGCTCTGGCATCTCACTTTGATGCAGGGATGTTCACTCTGGTAAGAACACTTGATGCTAAACAAGTGCTATTGGATTTGTCGATTCCATCAAGTAGCTAGTCACATTAGCTTGAAGTTTGTGCTTATTTTATAATACTTACACAGTTCTTTTCCAATAGATATTTAGTTATCTTCTGAAAATGGTCTACACTCCCTGGTTTCGGTTTCAATTCTGTTACATTTATATATCTTCTTCTCCAAAACGTTTCTTGACATTTATTCAACTGATTTAAATTATTAAAATATTTCTCTTCAGCGTGTACAATTTCTGATCTATTACAGATATTAATATTGCTTCCCCTGTAAAATACATTTATTAATCGTAATATTCATACATATCTAGAACAAATTGGAACGTAACTTTATACTTTTCTACTTATTTTGTTTAATTTTTTGCTATTTGAATATATATCTATAGGTTACAATTTTTTAAAAATTATGTATACACTGTTATACATTTTTGAAGTAATAGGGCAAACAACCTATTTTATTCTAAATCAATTAAAAAAAAAATTCTTTACAGATTAATTAATTACAGAAAATAGCAGATTTAAATTTTGTGATAAAAATAAGCTTTATGATCTGTCCTCTTCATTAATTGTATAGCCTTGAGGTTATATTTTTTAACGGAGACTTAATTACATATCTATTTCTCACATTTACTTACAATCTAACTGGTTTAAAATATCCTGCAGAAGACATCATAGTAACATTACAGGCATATGAGCCTTTTAAACTTAATTTTCCATTCCATACTATATACTCTTCTTTAGCACTACTTATTTTACTGCAGACAGTCAATGGAGACCTATGACCGAATTTCTTTCTGCAAAAAAAATGAATAATGAATATATTGAAAGTCTTATAATTTTTGCTATTCACAGAAAAGGAATAAAGGAACATGATAACCTAAGAATTGTGTTGTCACTGTAACTGTCAAAAAAAATGTTGTCATAACATCTACAGATCATGTTTAAACATGTAAATTACATATTAGAATCACAATAACTGCCACTGGGACCGAAAATAACCTGTTGATGAAGATTTTATCTTTTGTTAGGAAATAAAGTTAATTTCAAATTAACAAGTCTGGTTACATACCCTGATGGACAGTTGAGTGTGTTATTAGAATGTATTGATTTATAGATAACATCTAGGACAGCATAAGGTATTATTTGTCTAGGATATTCGACTATTCTTCCTTCTTCATCATAGTCATATAAATAGATCTAGAAACAAAATAAATTTGATTCTCCTTAATATACTACAGAAAGATGTTTTTGTTTCGAAAAAGAAAACACTTTTCACTATAAATTGGTTAAATCAGTTAACTGATTTCGGGTAGTATTTCATGGGTAACCGGGTCTGATTTGAGAATCGGTTAACCGTCAATTTTATAAGTAAAAAAGAGCAATTTTGACAGAAAATTCGTCACTGTATGAGTCTTTAAGCTGTTTTCTTTAGTAAACAAACATCTTTATTGATTGAATAATTGAGATTAATGAATCAAGATAGGGTATCAATTATCAAAACACTTACGAGTTGCAAGAATTGTGGCCAAGATTATCAAGCCTCTTTTTTGATTTAAGTTCAATTAATTACTCATTCTGGATTATTGCATCACAATGGTCTTAGTTTGTCGATAGTCACCGTTTGCACCGTTATGTTAATCAGGTTAAACAAATAAGCACTGTAATCATTATCAGACGTTCGGCATGCGCCACGGTTCGTTGAATTTTGTTATTATTTTTATTGTATTGAGGAAATGTAACACAGTGTTTTTAAAGCATGTTCTAGTGTTTTAATGAGTTTTGTTATTATTTTTATAATTTCAATCGAGTACGAGTTGCTTAGGATGAAAACAGTTATAAAGATCGTATTACTTTTTATTAACTCTCCTCTAATAGGCTGTTTGTGGAACCAGTACATTGATTCGCGGTGAGTTCAATGAGATACACTCATTATACTGACAAACCGTTATTGCCGACAATTACCTCGTTCGTAAAATTCACTAGCCGTTTCAACACTAACTATAAATATGTTTTAAATATGTTAAGATTGATATGCATTAAGGTTGTTTCCAGCTAGCTTGATACTGTATCTGACATTTGGAACACTTGCTGTTCATTGAGATCATTTACTTTCAATAGCTTTTTCATATCATTTATGTTCCTTAACAATCAATATTGATAAACCTACCTGGTTTTGATCTAGTATCTGTTGGTCAGTCATATTTTTGTTTTCTATAGAAACTGGTTTGCTGACATGACAATCATAATTAGGTGTTGGATCAGAATGACTTCCAGTAGTGATCAATGGAACAGTCTTAACTCTACCCTACAGAACCAAATGAAATACAAGTGGTTGCCTAGCAAGATACGCTCACTTTCCTGATACATTTTCAGTATATCAAGGGCAGACACCTATCTGTGTCAAATCATACCAAAAAAACTAATTTGTGCAAGATAATGTTAATTCAAACGAACACACACTAATTAATAAAATTCTGACATAAACTTTCACCTCTATCACCAACAAATCTTGATGCGTTTTTACTAAGTCATGGGCAATAATAACTCAAATTGTCTAATATAATCTTGACTAAGATCTCATCATTATAAAAGATAATACCAAATTTCTTTTAAATCTGATGTACTCTCTATTGTGTTCACAAAACAAAGTTTTTCATAAATCAAAGGCAATAACTAAAAAAACCATAAAGATAGCCAAATTCGAGCTTGTCCAAGATTTCATCATTACACCAAATTTTCATTTAAATTGGATGAAAACTGTAATGTTTATTGTGTTCACAAATAAATTTTGACGCGTTTTTCTTAAGGCAAGGGCAATAACTCAAAAACCGTTCATCGAAAGATAGCCAACTTCGAACTTGTCCAAGATCATCATTCTAAATAATCACACCAAATATCATTCACATCAGATAAAGATAGCTTGCGAGGCAAGGTAACATACGCCCACTGACAGCTGTCAGAAATGATAAAACCGTCTTTAGTGACTAAAGTACGAATTTTCTCATATTGAAGAAATTTTATTAGAATTCAATTACATAGATATATATATGCCAGTTATTTATGCTGAGTAATTCTACAAACTTTTTTAAAATCAATATCAATTGCCCAAAAAAACAATTAAATCGCACAGCTCTAATCAAGGGCCAAAAAACAACTTTTGACGAGTGTCAATGGCAATAACTCAATAAACGTTCATCAAAAATATCTCAAGTTAGAACTTGTCCAAGATCTTATCAATTCCAATGATCATCATCATCATCAGAATCGGTTGAAAACTGTAGCTTCAATCCTGCTCACGAACAATTTTTAATAAAATTCAAGGGGTTCTAAGTCAAGGGCAATATCTCAAAAACCGTTCATCGAAAATGTCAAATTCGAACTTGACCGAGATCTTATCAATCTAAAGCATCCCACCAAGTTTTATCAAAATCAGATGAAAACTGTTGTCTCTTTAGTGCTCACAAGAAATGTTGACGGACGGACCGACGGACCAACGGACAACCTTTAGTCTTACACTTGTTTTGAACTCTTTGGGACGAAACTGAATAATATTACCAAGTTTTGTCAAGAATTGTGCCTTTTAATGTTAGTGAATTTAACCTATACTAATTATTTTTCAATTTTACTCTTTTTTCATCCTTGGGTGATCAAAAACACTCACACCAAGTTTCGTCAAAATCTATCAAGAATTGTGCCTTGTAAAGTGTTTACGAGCTAAACATTATACACATTTTCAAGAACAAGAGCAATAAGTAATACAGTGGTGTTACCTATTTTCGTGGATATAACGATTCAACACCGAATTTCGTCAAAGTTAAAAAAACGAATTTTTTTTTTTTGTCTTAGATGTTTCCTCAGATATTCTACAAAATAATTAAAATTGGTTTATTTCGATTTTCTTTATGAATCCTTCACTTTGACCCATATTTCATGAGCAACCAACTCGGCAACACGGCAGAATGCGTCACCTATTTTCGTGTACAATGTTTGATCTATAAATAAATCTAGAAAAACACGTTGTATAGATACCGGGTGGTATAATTAACTTCTCTTAGTATTTATCTTTAATATCAATTCATTATAACTACTGACAATTCCTTCAAAGAACCACGATTTAAAAAAAAAATAGTGACTGACAAAATAAGATACGTAGCGTGATTTATTGCTAAAAGTCACTGAAACAACATAAGAATATGGTACACTTTGTGTTCCATAGAAATTTTCTGCTGACACGGAATCTGCTAGTTGATCATGTGACTTCACTCGTTGGACTACATTCTAGCAGACGACACCTGGAATTCTGATTACGGCTTGGAATTATACTGAAATTCGGCCGATAAAAAATTTGGTAATAAGTGAAATCCGCCATTTTGTATTTGTCGTAATAAGTGAAATCCGCCATTTTGTATTTGTCAAAGTATATATTAATACATTTTACCTTGCTTGAAACTACTGGATTCATTCTACTAGCTGATATTGTAGAGAAAACCCGTGTTTATTAAAACAAGCTAATGCGGAGGTCACGCAAGGTCTCTCGTATAAATTATTAATCCTTTCTGGAAATCCACGAATAATAGGTTTCCACAAATTAGGTTACTTGACTGTACTAAATATTTTTCGATTTTTTTGATTTTAAAAATTAAATTGTCAATATTCTGACAAACATGGGTGATGCCATTTCAAGTGGGCATATACAAAGAGAAATAATAAATTCACCTTTAAAAATTTGAACATGATGATTTGACCAAACCAGTGAGGAGAATCTGTAGTAACTATTGGTATAACATCAACATATCTTGATAGATGAACACCTTAAACAGAAAATAAGAAAAAATAATGTGTAACATGATTAAGATACACTGCAACATATATACATTCAAACAGTTTCAGTTAGAAGTAAATGTCTTTCGTGTTTAATAAAAAAAAAAAAAAGCATTACAAAGTTTCATTTAAATGGTCAAAAATGTATCTATCATCATAGTGACAAGATTAAGTTGTGGACAAATCAAAAACCCAAGCTTTCATCATTCTCTCAAGGCGAATTAAATGATTTCTCCCTTCAGTAAGATTTGATCATTCTGCAAGTTGATACCAACCAAACCATGGCTCCTATCGTTATGGAAGGGCAGGGCCAAAGCAATATAGATAGCACTTTTTAAGACAAATGATCGAAAAAATTGATATTATGATGAACATATACAGGTTTGAAAGTCAAGAAATATAATAAAGATAGCTTACCAGGCAAGGTAACATACGCCCTCTACCATGATATTAAATATGATAAAGTCTTTAATAATGAATTTTCAAATAATATAGGCAAAACCTCAAAAACAGTTCATCAAAGTCTCATTGGAGAACACACGGTGGAAATAAAACCTTTCATCCGATTATTACCAACTTCGAACCCAACCGAGATCTCAACAATATTTACATGTATGCCAAGTTAAATTAAAATCAGATAAAAAAAACTGTAGTCTCTTTCGTGCTAAAAAGCCAAATATTATGTGTCAGGGCAATAACTCCAGAATAGTTCATCCGATTGTTACCAATTTTGAACTTGACTGAGATCTCATGAATATATACACGCATACTAGGTTTCATCAAGATCGGATTAAACTATAGCCTATATCATGCTCACAAGTCAAATTTGATGTGTTTTTACTAAGTCAAGGGCAATAACTCTAAAACCGTTAATCCGATTATTACCAATTTTGAACTTGACTGAGATCTCATTAATATATACACGCATACTAGGTTTTATCAGGATCGGATTAAACTATAGCCTATATCATGCTTACAAGTCAAATTTGATGTGTTTTCACTAAGTCAATGGCAATAACTCTGAAACCGTTAATCCGAAAATTACCAAATTCAAACTTGACTGAGATCTCATCAATGTATAGATGCATACCAAGTTTCATCTAGATCAGTTAAAAACTGTAGTCTATATCAAGCCTACAAGCCACATTTGATGAAATCAAGGGCAATAACTCTGAAACAGTTCATCCGATTATTACCAAATTCGAACTTGACTGAGACCTCATCAAAATACATACATAGCATTCATCATGATCAGATAAAAACTGTAGCCTCCATCGTACATACACGAAATGCGGACAGGTGCGACATCAATACTCATCCACATTTCCATGTTGGAGTATAAACAAGTGGGCATTGGTCAGCTGCTTACCCATCTGAGGATGTCCAATGAATGAGGATTCTTCATTACCAACTTTTAAACCTTGTTTTATAATTTCACTTACAAATTCATCCTATAAAGACAATAAATTTTCATGTTCTCTTGTAACCAAAATTTTGGTTACAGCATAATTCTGATATTGTAAACAATTGCTATAACAGTTTTGAACAGAGATTTGTGTTATTTAAAGGGAGAGTTTTGCCATCTGTTTTCATACCTTAATTTAAGGAAACAGGATAATCTGTAAAAGTGTGCACTGTTCACCATCACAGTTAAAAAGACACATATAGAAATAAAATAAGAAAATCATAGTTCCTTTAACACCTTATAAACTATTTAACATTATGTATCTGTGAGGATGCAATTTACCTTTCTTGGACCAACAGCATAGATAAATCCATACGTTTCAATAAGTTCTTTCTCAGTGTAGCCATTATTTTTCATGGCATTTCTCTTTTCTACAAACTGAGAGAATTTATGTTAATTAGAATATGGATAAGAACAATGTTCAAGATGGCTTGTCACATTTTAAAGAGTAAAATCGAGCCAACTGTTAGGTTATTCGTTATGAATTATTCATAACACAAATTAGTCATTCAATAGTAGCCGACAATGGAAATATTTGTCAGAATCCATTTGTTTTTACCTCATGAAAGAAACTGGTATTATTCCCAATTATTAGAACACCTTGACGATTGATATAAGTATGAGCTCTCAATTAATCAAATATATGAATAAATAAAATAAATTCGTCAAATATCTTTTATGATTAATAAGGGGGCTTGGTAAGAGTAATCTAGCTCTCATTTCAGCACTTTTAATCTCACAACAATTTAAGGAAGTAAAACAGAGCTTTTTGATGTGTTTAAGTTTCATTTTATGACTTCATTTGCATCAAGTTTTAATTAATATTGAATAG
Source organism: Lottia gigantea (assembly GCF_000327385.1). Taxonomy (NCBI): domain Eukaryota; kingdom Metazoa; phylum Mollusca; class Gastropoda; family Lottiidae; genus Lottia; species Lottia gigantea. The sequence goes on along the minus strand of NW_008709614.1, from coordinate 1,229,288 downwards.
CCTATGCACTTGCAATGACCTAAAATTTTCTAAATCTGAATAAAAGATAATTTCATAAAAACATGACTAAGTCTGTACAGTCAAGTAACCTAATTTCGTGGTAACCTATTTTTCGTGGATTTCCAGAAAAGTTTAATAATTTACATGAGCGACTTTGCGCGACCTCCGCATTTGCTTGTTTTGATAAACATGGGTTTTCTGTACAATATCAGCTAGTAGAATGAATTCAGTAGTTTCAAGCAAGGTAAAATGTATTAATGTATACTTTGACAAATACAAAATGGCAGATATCAGATATCAGTTATTACCAAACATCACTGTTTTTATCGCCCAATTTCCTTATAATCCCAAGCAGTAATCGAAATTCCAAGTGTCGTCTGCTAGAATTTAGTCCAATGAATGAAGTCACATGATCAACTGGCGGATTCCGTCTCAGCAGAAAATTTCTATGGAACACAAAGTGGACCATATTCTTATGTTGTTTCAGTGACTTTTAGCAATAAATCACGCTACGTATCTTATTTTGTCAGTCACTATTTTTTTTTAAATCGTGGTTCTTTGAAGGAATTGTCACTTGTTATAATGAATTGATATTAAAGATAAATACTAAGAGAAGTTATTTATACCACCCGGTATCCATACAACGTGTTTTTTTCGATTTATTTATAGATCAAACATTGTACACGAAAATAGGTGATGCATTCTGCCGCCATGAAATATGGGTCAAAGTGAAAGATTCATAAAGAAAATCAAAATAAACCAATTTTAATTATTTTGTAGAATATCTAAGGAAACATCTAAGACATAAAAAAAAAATTTGTTTTTATAGCTTTGACGAAAAAAGGTGTTGAATTCTTATATCCACGAAAATAGGTTACACCACTGTATAAACAACAAATGGAAATACCTTTTTAACTATTTCTGCCTTGTTAATCAAGCAGCATTTTTTAATGGTTAACTTCTCACTTGACGTGTAATAAAAAAGTTGCTTAACCTTAGGTAAAACTTCATGTTTAAATTGGTAAGAAGATAATGTAACCTCTGAGAGTAAATCTGAAATATTCAATTCAATGTTCTTACTATTTTGTAGGCTTAAAGTCATCGCAAAAGAAAAACAATGTACCTTTAAGTTACACCCATGATCTTTTCAATCCAACAATTTTATTTTTCACAATGTTGTTAGAAAAGATTTTAATTTGAAAAAAAAAAAATTATCGAACAATATGTAAAGAGTTTTCATTGATCTTGCTGATCCAGATGCATATCAAAATCAAAGTTATTCTACCATTTGCCTCATTACATTTTTAACAAATTATAAAATATGATTTCCAGACCTAATCAACTTATTTTTATCAAATGTGTTCAAGGGGAAAACTTCATGGTAGAAATAATTTGTTTCAGATAAGGACAGGAGACAATGAGCCTGAGGACCACTCTTTGACTCATTGTGACATTTGCATGATTTGTATTTTAAACTCTGTCTTCTTTAATCTAACCAACCAACCTCAGTCACAGGTAGGCCTACTCTCTGGCAACATCAATTTAAGTTCTAAATCACATTTTGTCTATCATTCTATCAGGGTGCGATGAGGGAAATTTTGCCAGGACAGCGGCATTAGCCTGCTCTTTTTCGATTTCCAACTGTCGAGGGATCTTTAACGTGCCTGTAGCACACGGGGCCTCGGTTTATTGTCCCATCCGAACGACTAGACGCTTTTTCCATGTCAGCACCTCTTACCTGCATCACTGACAGGGGGAAACCGGGTTGAAAAATCCTAAGGTATTATCTCGACCTATGCCGGGATTGAATCCTGGACCTCCAGTTTAGCGAGCAAGCATCTTAACTCACTGAGCCACCGCGGCTCCCGAAATTTCTTGGTAGAGAAGTGTGTTCATTTCTAGTGCAAAATTTTCATAACTTACATATTCATGGACCCAAAGGCATTCTAAGACAATTGGTATGCACTTAAAACTCATATTTGAATATTTGTGACATGAGAGAAAAAAATTAAATTTAGAACTCATCAATGTGGCCAGAGTAGACTACTCAAAGGTAGACCAAGAATTAGTAGTGCCGTGGACAAGTCAGCATAACTAAAACGACCATAATTAACCAAATAAAAAAATTACCAGGGTGATCTTTTAAAAATTTGGGTATCTTGTAAATCTTGGAAGGGGAAATTTCGACTTTATTTGATTTTGACAGTTCATCATCTATGATATTCCCGCCATCTTTGATGGTGCAGACACCAGATGGACGTTTGACAGAATTATCTACAAAGGTTTCGGCTTGATTTTCTCCTTTTCCATCGCCTGACATTTCATTTGAAGAAGGCTGAAAACGGGGTCGATTGACGCCTTCACCGTCCATGTTTGCAGTTTATCAAATTCTTGTCATTTACGTGAGTTTTCAAAGACTTTGTACCAGTTACGTTTCTGTCACAGACATTTCTATTTTCACAACACATGTTTATATTAGAAAATGCGCATGTGCGGTGCTTACTCAGAGACCCGTTATTGATAAAATATGCAATTAATTTATTACATCAAAATATAAGAATAAACATAAACCATATCAAACTGAATGAATGATTTAAAGCAGAGGGTTGGAGGATGAAATTTCTATGATCTGTCATACATCAGCGATTCATATAATTATTTCAATAAAGTGTACCGTTGCTGTACATTAACGGTTAAGCTATCTCTAAGCCAAACCTTGATTAATAATATATTTTCAAACATAGATCATTATCTACTCATCTTGTATATATATATTACCGTCTACTGTCCAGACTGTCCTAATTTGAACTGCTGGTTCAATGGTTTTATGCAGCTGCATCCATGTAGATGGGTCTGGATAGGCCAGTCTCTTATGAGCTCCATTAATTATCTTAAGAAATACACCCCTCGGAAATGAGCTTGGCCCGGTTTGCACCCCCACCCCTTTTCTTCTTTCCAAATCTTAAATTTCTTATCATTGAGTTCTTAAGTGTACGGTGTTTGACAATTATTTTGTTGCAGTTACTTGGCACCTCCACCTAAGGATTCCTAGAACGTTACTGATCTGTTTGTGGCGACCGGTTTGCGTACTCGCCCCGTTGCCCCTTGTGAAGAGATTTTTATACATATGGATTATATTGAAATTCTCAACGAGACGAAAAAGCTTTATCACAAAACAAACAAACCCTAGCCGATTTCTTTTATGTAAATCTAAATGATGATATAGTAGTTTTCATTGTGAACTTTGAACCAAGTCAATTGTGAAAATTTGTTTAGAAACAGTGATATGCGATATTTAACTCCCAAACTTGAAAGTAAACAGAGCAAATTATAATCCAGGTAAGAATATATTATATGTAATTTATAAGCTGGTATAGTAAGGGTATTTATGCGGTTTACTTTAAACGTCAAGACGACCATATCTAGAGATATTTGCTCGTAAATGGTCCGGTGCTCTCATCCACTGATGAGTATTAGGTATTAGGTATTAGGTGGTGAGAGCCGATTAATTAAAACGCTCCCAACCCTACTGGGAACTTGAAGATATGGCTTTAGAAGGATGTTTGAGATAAATGTTTCCCATAATTTGCAATTGGTGAGGAACGGTATTCTGCTTTTCCGGCGGAGGACCTACTTCATTTGAAGTGCTTGCTAGGTTTTTAAGAGGGGAATGTTGTCGTTTTCTCAATGATCCTTGTTTTGACATTGAAGATGCTTGGTTCCTGAAGATGACGAAGCATGTACTGCAGTTTCTACATCTGTATTGATCGACCGTAACGAGATCAGCAGTTTTAAGCGATTGCGGATTATGCACATACATTTCTCAAGAGTATTTTTTAGCCTAATTACTTGTTTCCGATGAGAGGCAAATTTTGATACGAAAAATTGCGTTAAGCTAAAGTCAATTCTTATGTCAAAATTTTTTTCACAGTCTGAATCACAGAAGATTCACTAGAGTTCTTTAGGGGTGGTTTAACAAACCGATTTAGATCTTGAATTTAAAAAAAGAAGAGTTGGCAGCTGACCATTGCTTGCTTGAATTGAGATTACTGAAGCACTGACATCTACATTTTTCTTACATTAGGGAGGATTCGAACGGACGGCCCCTTATCGCCTAGCAGACGGCAATCCATTTCGCTACCGACTGAGTTATTCCACTGTTGTTAAAGGGACAGATGCGCCATTATTTTTGACCAATAATACTTTAGTCTCAGAAACGGATAGACAAGATTCTTGATAATTCCGTTGCCTAGATGGATGATAGTTCCGTTGACAAGATTGTTGATAATTTGGTTGACGAGATTGTTCATAGTTCGGTTGACGCCATGTTGATAAATTGTTTGGCGGGATTGTTGATAGTTCGGTTGACGATATTATTGATTTGTTTGTTTGACAAGACTGTTGATAGCTCGGTTGAGGAGATTGTTAATAATTTGGATGACGAGATTGTTGATAATTCGGTTAACGAGATTGTTGATACTTCGGTTGACCAGATTGTTGATAATTTTGTCATGATTATTGATAGGTGCAAAAAGATATGCTTATTGATTTCAGCTCATAATATATACCTACCCTTAGATGATTCATCTGTTTGTTTCATTATCAAATTTTCACTATTATTTGTTGAAAACAATTGAAAAAATCTTGTCTGGAACAAAACAAACTGGACACCATCTAAAACTGAATATATGTACCTTAATTTTTATTTATTTTTTGTGTTACCGAATTCATATGATATACACTGGAGGAATGTTCATACCAAACTTATTACTTGCTTATTAAAAATGACTACTTTGTGGTATAGAAAGTATTGCACATATAAAAATAATAATCAAAATCATACAGGAAACTACATAATCACCATCTACATGTATTTAAGATAAGATACACACAAACACATAAAAATAAGGATCTAATTAAGGCAAAGGCTACATGTCAAATTATTATTAGCTTTTCTTTTCTTCCTCACAGTTGCTCAGATTGAGTTTGTGATCGGTTCTTTCGAAGCTGACTAAGGTATATCTATTGTTTCCCTCTACACACCATTGATCTCAGACCTTTCCACATTGATTAAAAATCCTTAATATTTTTGGTTTGTGCTGAGTTGCTTGTTTTGTTAGATTCTAGACGATTGCTATCCATTTTTAAATGCAAGCATCAAAAACTGGACTAAGATCTTATAGCCTAGCACATCATAAGAACTTGATGAATTCGATGATACGACCTGACAAACTACAATCCCATCTTATTTGGACACGAATAGTAGACGAAATTTCTATCGAGCGTCTGCAAACGAGCCAAACGTTACGTAATATTTTTTTTTACACTCCCCCACAGTTGGCAAGAGAGGATACCCATAGAAGCACTGGCCTAGATGACAAAAATAAAATACCAGACTTTATTCACCCTAGGAATATTTTCCATTTTTTCATAAGCACATAAACATCACTCTTTTCTGATCTGACACTACATTTCAAAGTGTTGATATCTACTTTAAAAAAGTAGCCTAAGTGATTTTTGATGGTCAAATAAACTTTAATGTTGTACGATAAGTGATGACATGAAGTTATTATAATATGCTACAATTGTTCAGCAATAATTCAATTGCCACATATTCCAATTTGTATCCGTTATGTAGCCTGTTATGCCTCGCCAAGGGCGCTCTCTGCCCAGGGATAGCTAGATGAACAGTGATTATCAATATTGTGCGTTGACAAATTTTGATGTTCGTATATAGCCTAATCAATCCATTCGGCTCAACCTTCGCCAATGATCATTGGTTTCCGTGAGTTATAACTAGCATAATTCTAATCTCGAAGGTGAATTGTCATTTGAAACACTGATGTGTTAATTTTTTAACTCTCCCCCCCCCTTTGTAACACTTTGTAATATAAAGCTAGACTCTTTCCCCCCTCCTTTGAGGCGTAACGTATTTTTTGAATGACCTCTTACTTGTTTTCAGAAGTTCTCTAACCTGAAAATATCAAGAGTTATTGATTGACAATTGTTGGTAAAATGGTGAAATCTAAAGTGTGGACATTAAAGCAGCAGTTTGATGGACAACCTAAATCATCAGACTTTGAACTTGTAGACGAAGACCTGTCAAGAAAACTCGACGATGGAGGTATATTACATCTTTGCTTTATTTATTTCTGATAATAGTGGTAATACTCAAGCTGTTGTAAATTCATCTGTACATAATGTTGACGTATCGGTGACATGGATAACAAATCGCAAAAAAAACTTACTGGAACTAGAAAGTTCGACAAATATAACCATTGAAAGTAAAGTCAAGATTCACAGAGTATTTTTACGATTCACAAAACAAGAGACAGTCTATTGGGTGAAGATAAGTCCTGTAGTATACCATCTATAGGTAGTCTCGAATGGAAGCTTTTGGTCTATTTTCAGTATTGTTCAGAATCAGGTTATGAATATAATACACAATTCTATTTTTCAGAGGTCTTGGTAGAGGCAGAATATCTCAGCGTAGATCCTTATATGAGGTATTCATTGACATTATATTAACTCATGCTCTAAAACCATTTTTCTAAAATAACCAACCAATAAGTATAGACTATTCTGAACATCATAAAACAAGCACTATTACATGTATTTCCAGGGTTTATAAAAAAGAAACTGGTAAACCAATGATTGGTTCTGGTGTTGGAAAGTAAGTATTAAGTACCAGTGGCTTAATTTTGGCATTTCAATGGCTATGCCCCCCACCCCCCTCTTCCTGAAAAAAGTTCTCGCTAAACCACTGTTTAGCGCAGATGTTCTCAACTCGTAAACTTCTTTCAAAAAGATATGAACGTCCAAAAGTTAAACAGTTCTATTAACACAAACCACCTCAAACTGTCAACTATGCAAGTGTCAGTAGACCTCTGTAACTTTTAGAAACCGAGGGTGCCTAATGAACTCCTTCAAAGTATCCCTGATAACTGATATTGAATGTAGTTCTACGTTTTCAGAGTTCTAAAAAGTGCCAACACTAGTTACAAAGAAGGACAAAAAGTGTTCGTGAATGCTGGATGGCGCACTCACGCAATAGTTAGTGATAAACATAGCCCATACGAAGTAAGACACCTACCACCTCTTGGTGATTTGCCATTATCAGCAGGTCTTGGTGTAATGGGCATGCCTGGGTAAGTATTTACTATCATGCGCAGACATGTTCTTTTTTGACACAATGCACAAAGGGGTCTGGCCAGAGAATTGATGCTAGGTGATTCACAATGGATAATCCTGTAAATATGTCTACCACAATGCACCAACCTTTATACGAACGTGTCTGTAGAAAGATCAAAGAAAAAAGAACAGAACCTGTTTCTAGACACCTGTCCATAAGTTCGTGATGTCGAGACAAGAAAATTGATATTGGTTGTCTCACGGTAAGTGATGGGTTACATTAATACGACTATATCTTTGTCTATATCCACAGCTTGTAGCACCATTGGATGTGTTTTGTCACCTTAAGCATGAAACAAAATTATTATGTATAAACGCTTTTTAGGATGACAGCTTACTTTGGATTTATTGATACATGTAAACCTAAAATTGGAGAGACTGTACTGGTCAATGGTGCAGCTGGTGCAGTTGGTAGTGTTGTAGGGCAGTTAGCCAAGATAAAGGTTTGATTCTTTAAAATATCTGTAAAACTTACTTTAAATATTGATGGTAAACATCATGTCAATTTACATTTAGTTTACATTGACGTTATCTGCATGCGTACTTATCAAGAACACGGTCGTTTTAATGTGTGACACCAGTCAATTAGGTTGATAGCGAGACAGTGTTACCTTTATACCGAAACACATAATAAATGTATTGTTTACAATACGTAGTTATTTTCAGGGTTGTACGGTAATTGGTTTTGCCGGAAGTAAAGAGAAATGTGATTGGTTAACATCATTAGGTTTCGATCATGTTTTTAATTATAAAGAAACAGACGTGAAAACAGCCCTAAATAAGTCAGCTCCTAAAGGAGTTGATATCTATTTTGATAATGTAAGTTTATAATGGAAGTCTGAAAATAACCTCGTCTGAATGTCTCAGCAAATGATAAGTCAGTCATTTCAATGATTAGCAATGAATAAAACTTTACCCAATCCATATATAACGGAGCATAAAATTCACTTCATATACAGTCAATGGTACATAGAAGTAACCTCTGTTACTGTTAAAATAGCTATCGAAGTCTGGAGGCACATGTTTCGGACTACAAGTTATTTAGAAAGCCACATCAACATATATGCCTTCCGATTAAATTTAGGTTGGTGGTCAATTTACAGTTGATGCCTTACCATACATGAACACTTTCGGTAGAGTACTGGTTTGTGGAGCTATTTCTACATATCATGATGGAAGTCCAATGTTAAGTAAGTAGCCGATGTAACTTAAAGAATGTGGTCGTGCGATGCCCTTGCCCCTATTATTATCCATTACCAACTGGAAACATCAATGATGCATTGAAAATGGTTAACGTATCGTTTCTGTGCAGTCCTTGCGAGTTTTATTTTGTTGATAATGTTTTTTGCCAAACTTTCATACATAGAATAATTAAATTTGAACAACAATGTATTTATTTACTTCTCATATATTTTCAGTGCCCAATCCGTTTATGTTTATTCTACAGAAGAAATTAACAGTGTATGGTTTTATTGTAACTGATGTTTTAAATAGGTGGAATGAAGCTTTCCCTGAAATGTTACTCTGGATACAACAGGTAACATCTAACTTAACAATTTATACTTACACATTCTGGATTTCGACAAAGTCGTAAACTTAGATTTGTATAGGACTTTAGGGACTCAATTCCCTATAATTTGCAATATTGTTTTGTTGCTACAGCAAGTATTATAATCGTCGATAACTCATAGAACGTTTGATTTAACAACGAATTTTGAAACATATGGATACTGTTAGATTATGTCATACAGATTTTTGTATTGCACTTAACAATGAAGATATGTAGTCAGAACAGAGTGAACCTCTCCCATTTACAATTTATATGCTAAGATATCCAATAAATCATTAATTGCAGGGAAAATTGAAATTTCGAGAAACTGTAACAGAGGGTTTCGACAAGATGCCAGAAGCGTTTTTCTCCTTATTTAGTGGTGGTAATATTGGTAAAGCAGTAGTGAAGGTTTAAACTAACATGGGCCGTGTAGATATACCTTATATATTTATATCTCAGTTCACCAACCATCCATGAAGAGTTAATATTTGTATTGATGTTATTATTTTTTTATGATAATTTTATATGGTCAATAGATAGAAATAAAGACAAAGAGAAGACTGCAAAGTTAAATTTTTCTCCCTCCAGTTAAAACTGTAAATTAAAGATAAAAATGATATATCGTAGATGTTTTATATTTATATTGCTCAATACGTTTTTATAAGACCACATGGTCCGTCGGTCCGTCCACATTTCTTGTATGCACGATAGAGTCTACAGCTTTAATCTGATCTTGATGGAACTTGGTATGCATGTATATATTGATGAGATCTCAGTCAAGTTTGAATTTAGTCATAATCGCATGAATGGTTTTGAAGTTATTGCGCTTGACTTAGTAAAAACGCTTGTAGTCATGATACAGGGTGCAGTTTTTAGTCTCGATGAAACTTGGTATACATGTATAAATGAGATCTCCAGTTCAAAGATAGCTTGCCAGGCAAGGTAACATAGGGCCTACTCCCACTGGCAGCTGTCAGAAATGATAAAGCAGTCTTTATTGACTAAAGTACAAATTTTAAAGAAATTTTAATAGTTTGAATTCAATGATCAATTGATCAATTTAAAATCTATTTCAATATCCCAAATTCATCTAATTATTAAAATCACACAGCTCTAATATCAAGGGCGAAAAATTTGCTAAAGAGTGAAGTCTCATCAATATCAATAAAAGGACCTAAAACTCCATTCATTTCATTTCATTCATCATAAAAATCACATGAAATCAGTCTCTATTATGTTTATAAACAAATTTTGAAGCATTTTATCTTAGTCAGAGATACAATTTCAAAAACCGTTCATTGAAAAATCGTCAAATTCAAACTTGACCAAGATCTCATCAATATAAATCATAAAAATGGTAATAATTGGATGATTTTTTTTTAGTTATTGACCTTGAATTAATTCAATGTGTCGAATTTTGGCCTGATACACTACATTTTTTATCCGATCTTGATGAGACTTGGTATGAGACCTTAGAAATTAGTAACGATCGGATGATTGGTTTCACATATTAAACCACTACACACTTTGTTATCATTTCTGACAGCTGGTAGTGGGCGTATATTACCTTCCTGGCAAGCTATCTTTATAGAATTTGTTAATAAAATATAAATTGTTTTCCTTATTTATTTATAAGATGGAGTTCTTTGACTATAGTTGGTGTCGGAATGCAATATCTGCTCCTATTTTTTTTTTACAATAATATATTTAAGTTTTTCAATAAAAAAATGTCTATAGGGCATAATACAAAATCATGAAAACATTATCAATGCGGCGTTGCATTTACATAATACGCTCACCTTACAACCCCTTATGCTATACATGGGCTTACTCCTTATTTTAAAATGTTGGCCTTTTGAAACTAGCTTTAGTGGAAAATGTATTATTTTAGTCTTTCATTTCATGCACTTATTACTTCCCTTTACATGCAAAATTAATAGGCTCCTCAGTTTCACGAATCTTGAACTGACTTATCGATTTAAGTCTACTTTTCTTCTCCAGTTTTGGCTAATAAAAGACTTTGCAATGAGGGAAAGTTTGTCTTGTAGCACAAACGTCATCGTTTTATTGTGAAATGTGAACATCAGGTGCCTTCCATCTCATCCCTATTTTTAATGGGCTGATAAATCCATAGGTAGGCCTCCCAATGTCAGGATTTAACTCAGGTCCGTCTAAATCACTGAGCAACCATCAATTCCACTGAAATTCTAGATGTCTTCATTTAACAAAAAATTCAATGATAACATCGGTAGACTCTCTACTGGCTGGCAATCCTTATATTAGTAGCTCCCACTGAACACAACTTTGAAACAACATTATTTGTCGTTCCTTGAACTTGGCAATGTCTCATTGACTTCCTCGAACGTGATCTACAGATGATATATAAGCACGTTTTAGGCCAGACGCAAAATATCACTTGCTTCCTCATTGTTGCATGAGTTTGTAACACATTTTCTAATCATTATACTACTTTTGTGATCAGTTACCTTCCTTGTTCTATGCTCTTTGCCATCCCTTGAACAATTAAAATTATAGTACAATAGTTTAATCAGTTACCTCCCTTGAACTATTAAAATTATATTACAATAGTGTCATCAGTTACTTCCCTTGAACTATTAAACTTATATTACAATAGTGTCATCAGTTACTTCCCTTGAATTTTAAATTTATAGTACAATAGTTTCATCAGTTCCCTTCCTTGAACTTTTTTTCGGCGTTTCTGTTATGTATGGGAAGTATGATGGGTATGCCTACTCTTCTAAACTCCAAATACCACTTGTCATTATGAAATATTTACTCACTTATGATTGGTAATATACTTCCTCATGTGGCGAAAAGTTCATTAGCTGCTACCAATGTATTGCAAATATGTTGTGTAGGACTTCAGGTTTCGTTTTGCGGTTCGCGTTAAATTTTGACAGTTTGTCTGTTGAAGGGACCAAATTTGACATTTATTATTTGGGTTTCATAAGAAATTTGATTTTAAGCCATTGCGACCTATTGTTCTCTTCCCCCGATGAATACCTTTCTGAGCTATGATTTTGTAGGCAAATCTTGGGGATGTATTTAGTCATTAGATTTGACCTAGGTTAATGCCAACTAGACATATGGAGTGTCGAATTCCGATCCCAAATATCCATAATTATCACTTCTACACCTATCTTGTGAAAGACAAATACATTTTTATGGTGGAGACTCTACAGTGCTTATAATAGATTCATTGTATGGGCATAGGAGTATATGAATAACGTTTTAAAAAACAAACAAATAAAAAAAACCCAAACGTGTGTTATAGCATCAATTAACTGAAAACAAATTTATTCATTCATAATTTTTCAATTCAATTTAAGATTTAACAAATTAAAGAATAGTCTATATATCATACTGATTTGCAATGGTTAGTCATAAAGAAAATCTGTTCAAGGACATCCGTAATAACAAATAACCTACGACCACAATCATTAGGCATTATTTACACAAGCCGTGAGAAGGAATCGATTATAACCGGAAGTACATGCAGAAGAGCCTGCTTGACTCGATTGATGGATGTGTAAAACATGTTAACTGTCCATAAATGAGTGAAAGATGCTGCCCTATCAGTGCAGGTAGTTTAGTAAGAAGGAAAGAAAGAGATCCAGGAAATTAAACTCATTTGGAGTCGGAAGTTTAGGTAAAGTTCGTCATATCACCACTGAGTACATCCTGACACGAGTAATTACCACGAGTAAACAACTAATATCAAAACACCAAGTAAAAAAATATGCACACTGCATGTCTACATAATAAATAAAAGGGAACACAAACTTACAAATAATAAAAACAATGAAAAGGATGCGCTTGAAGCGCTATTGACTCCATCACGAGAAAATATTCTACCAATGAACCCAGCAGACTCGAGTGGGAATGTTACTTGCCGACTCCACAATACACCATCGCTATAATGAAATCTAACAGGAGCGACATCCAACTGGCCGCGGTTATTCACTAGGAATTGTGGGTAGACATGCTTGGTACTAAAATATCCCTTGATACGAAGATGTGTGAAATATGAGTGAGCTGAATTTTGAGGAATACCACATTCCTCTTCCGTCGAGTTGACACAACGGATGATGATGCAGGATTGTGAGAAAAGATATTTGTTTCCACCATGTATATACCCATTTTGAATAGCAAAGACATATTCATCTCCACCTCGTAAACTAATTTTGTATTCTAATTCGCAACATATTTCACTGTGGCATAGTTTGAATGTCCCTTGAGGTTTATCAAGTCGGGACATTGTATAAGGTATGCCGTTCACCTTCGTTACAAAAGTATCAGGACTGGGACCTTTAGACTGCAACTTAGTTGTATACTCCGGTATATTGTGACGTAATGGTTTTCGCAGGGTTCTGGCGGTTGCAATAACCAATCGACCATCGCTTCCCTGGCGGTTATCATAGTAGAACCTTGTTTGTCGGTCAGGAGTGAATATACCACTGCCTACTTTATTCATTAGTGGCTTATGGACATTGGCCGCTAAAAGATTCACCCCATATCCTCGTGCGAAACCAGCTTGTTCTCTAATAGTGACATAAGATGGTGGATTATCACTTGATGAACCAGAGCAGACGAAATTAGAGATCCCCATTTCTTCAATCATTCTGACTGCAGGATCAAACTGGTTCAAATCATTGCACATCAATACACCGAAAATTCCAAACGGTGTGTCGAAAGTTACCATTTCAGACATATGCGGATAATCGAATACAGAGTTGTGCGGAATGTTAAATTGGTTGTATTTGGCAATTAGGTTTCCATTGTTATCGAAGACAACAACAGTATTGTATATATAGAAACCATCTTCTGGGCAGTTCTCATCTTTATAGTCATCATCTTCTCCATCACACATTGCTTTACTAGCTAGATTGGCAACCACAAACAAAGAGTTGTTACGAGCTATACAACTCAATTCAAACTGTATTTTTGTACTGGCATGCTTCGTGGACTGGGTACAAGGATTCCAAAGGTCTTTAGTAACCATGGGTACTGCTTCTAGAAATGGTGTGATGTTGCGTCGGTCAAAGCCCATTCCATATAAACCACCTTGGGGGAACACCATTATTTCGACACTCTGTAATAACCAGAAACGATTAACATTAACCATGATTACATTTATTAGAATCTATCATAAATTTAAGATCCCTCAACACTAGCAGTATTATTGTGAAAGTGCTATAAACTTGTATTAGATATACTTAAATATATTTAATTATTGTTCATAAGGGAAGTTGTATTTTCTTTCTTTTCATTGAAACTGCAATTTATTACACTCTAGATTATTGCAATAACATGAAGTTATATTTAAGATAATGTCAAGGCCACTGTGTCGTTGCCAAAAGAAATACATTCCAACATCAAGACGGTTCACTTTGACTTTATATTTACATCCGGGTTATTTCAAGTCAATTACATGACAGGGGAATAATAACTAAAGATTCAAGAGTTAGATAAATATTGACTACAAAATAGTTCATGGTATAATTACAATAAAATTTGTTGTAGTACCTCTTGAGCTGCCACCATTGCTTGTTGGTTAAAGACGACCAGGTTCTTCATTGTAATAGCAATTGCCTCTTGACGGGAAAACTCAGTTGCTCTTGGTTCAGGTAGAATGACATCATGTTCGTACACAGCCGCTTTAAAGGCTTGTCTTTGTTCACTCACAACCAGTGATACCAGAATGATAGTCAACAAACCGGAAGACAACATCTGAAATGAAAAGTAGCAAATATATACATATATATATATTTTTTTTTAGAAGTGACGTTTCTTTGGCCTTTCAGTATATAGAAACGTCACTTCTAAAAATACTGGAAAAAATTAACTGACTCTGGTTCTGCCGTGTTTTTTTAAGTCAACTAATTTAGATTTAACATTTTTCTGGTCCTATTGCCTTAAAGTTCAGTTTACATTTGTGTTTAAAATGGAGTGATTTGCACAAACGCAGTCTTCAAAGTAAAATGGGATCCAGTTGATGAAAAGTCTCTTCAAAATCATGATGCACATGTATATCGTATGGGTATAAAATACAATCAAAAGTATCAGGATTACATTCGTCATTTCGAATTATCAGCCATGCCAAGATTATCAGGAAATGAGAGACAACATGCGATCGTAGGACTGCAAGCAGGACAGGGTGCACAGGTTGTTGTAAATGCATTCAATGTCAACGTCAGAACGATACATCGTTTGTAACATCGCTACAACACCACCAACGACCGTCTGTGTAGTGGTCGTCCAAGAGTTACCACACACAGACAAGATCGGTACATGATACGCCAACATCTGCAGAACCTATTCCGAATAACCACTGAAACAGCTCGGCAGACCATTGGCAACCACCAATGTGCAATTAGTGATCGTACAATCCGACGTCGCCTCACTGCCAACAACATCTCCTGCCACCGTCCTGCCCGTGGACCCGCTGACTGCAATGGGCTAGGCAGCATCAGAATTCAACAATTGAAAGTCATTACTGTGTTTCCATGGTGGATGGAAGTCAGGGTCTGGCCAACGTTATGCTGATGTTTTTGTCATAGAACGTGACTCGTGGGGCGGTCCAAGCATCATGGTTTGGGTTGAAGTTGGACTGAACCAGAGAGTGGGGCCTGTGGTGTTTCAGAATATTGGTCCAGGTAGGGGTAATGGAATCACAGCTCTGCGCTATATTAAGCAAGTCCTCAGACCCCACATTTTGGCTTTTTTGCTCGTCAACGTAACTACACCGATACCGGACAATGCTCGACCCCACACTGCCTGAGTCACCAGCAGTATAAAATTCAGGTCATGCTTTGGCCTGCTCTCTGATACTGATACTGACTTTCTCCAAGTTCACAATTTGCAAAAACATTGTTTATACTGTTAATTTTGATGAGTGTCAAACACCGATTTTCTCCAATGACTTTACATTATTAGCATTCGAATATACAGAAATATATATTATACATCCAAGTGACGTTTCTTTTGCTTTTTAGTAAATTATTATGAATGTAAAGTGAAATAAAAATGTTTTTCTCATCACTCGGTGAGAGTCAACCAATAGTAATGTTGATGTTTCAAAAACTGTCTTTAGATCTGAAATTTTAACAGTTGATGTTGATAAAACTTCCTTTATATCTGAAATATCATTAATGGATGTCTGAAATCTTAAAAAGTCGATGTTTCTAAAACTGTGTCTAGATACTGACTTCAGACATGAAATCCTAAACGTGGATGTTCAAAAAATTGCCTTTTTTAAATGTTTGTGTTTTTAAAAAACCTTTAGAGCTGAAATCCTAAAATTTAATTTTCCTAATTCTGTCTTCAGATATGAAATCCTAAATGTTGGTGCTCCAAAATCTAGATCTTAAAAGTTGATGTTTCTAAAATTGCCTATAGAGTCCATCTGTAGAATGTATTATGAAAATGTTTTTTTTCATAACCGATTAAATAATAAAACAATAAAAAAAAGCATCACAATTATTCGTTTTGTATAGTGATACCGTAATACACCAACAAATGTTCCCATTCTGATTATGACAATGGGTATCAAATATCTAAGTGAATAAAAAAGGCATTCTTATCTATTACTTTCTTTTAAAGAAAATGTACTTGAACCCAACATATTGCGAGGATAACAAAAGCAGTAGGTTTATGAGTCATTGTTTATGGGGATTCTTTCTTCCACCTTTGACATTTGAATTTTCAGCTCATGAAAAAGAGTTCGCAAAGGTCGTAAGGTGCAGAAATTAATGTGTTGTGAAAAATGTACTGTTGTTTTGTCCTGTTGCCAATTTCTGAACTCTTAAACATTCAGTCTACGGCATTTAGCCCATATCACAGATCCAAATTTTTAATCATAACAGCAAAATGGCATACCATTTGGTGCTAAGGTCCTTTATTGGGCTTGTAGGTTTGTAATTGTGCAACTTCGCTTGAGGCAAATTTAATTTCATTGGGTTAAGCTTATAAGATTTATTGACAATATTCAAAGCCAGCAACAACGTCCAACGATTTGCCATACTATATCTCGTTCTACACAGTAGGTGATTAGATCTTGATTGTCTGTATACCATTATGTTAAACTACATGCAATACTTTGCTTTCTCTGTAAATAACATGTTTTGATACTTGGTGCCAATTCCTGTATTTATTTCAGATTCTTGGCGACTCAATCTGTCTTCTGTCATAAATTGCTTCAATTTCATGCCAAATGTCTGTACGATACATTAAGTTTTATTATCGAAAGTATATTTATTGTTGGTCAAATAACAGTTGTTATGGTAGATATATTATATGGTATAAATTTCAATAAATGGGGCATTTCGGTATTTTTTCTAACTTGTTTCTAAATCTCACAAACTGTATATTCAAGTATATGTGTGATTTTCTCGTGTGTGGGAAGGTAACCAACGTCAACGGTACCAATGCTTTTATTTTACTTGAAAATTACGCGACAATGCAATTATAATGTTTTGTTGTTTGTTTCACTGTCACGATTTCTCATCTTCACAATATCAAATTATTACGAACTTCAACTACGACTACAATAGCCACCTTTCCGATATCACAGAAGTTTGTAAAATGTGACGATTTTATTGGATTCTACGCTAGCAATCAGAGGGCTCTTCAAAAAATCTGTGATCACTCAGCCATAATGCTGACAGTTTTTGTGTCAAGAGCTGTGATTGGCTGTATTCGTTTGCGAACAGTCCAATCCAATCGCTGCAATCCGTATACAAGAAAGGTCGCTACTAGTCACGGTTCGGGACGAAGTTTGTTATCGCTTGTCGTGGTGAAGACACGATTTCTTTAGGCGAGGGGACATTGTCTACATGCTTAAATACTAATAATAAAATCTTCACTCATGTGTCTAAATAAATTTTATGACTTATAGATTTGTTCGAAACTGTCTTTTCCATACATCTAAAAGAGTAGCTCTGATCAGAATTGAATTACTAAATTGCTGCAATATATAAAATTGTAGGGAATGATGTAGCCCGCAGGTATCTGAATATATTAATAAATCATCACTACACTAACTCGAGTATGGCGCACGATTTGAATATAATACTAGTACAGATTTTGTAAAGGTCAACAATTATTATTACTCAAAAGCTATAGGAGTAATTAGATATTTATATATTATTATTATATAACTAATTGCAAACACAACATTTTTTTAGCGTAAGTACTAATTTGAGTTTTTACCGTTTCAACATGATGTAATCGAATTTTTTTTGTTATTGTTGTATTAAATAACAAGCAACGATAGGCTTACTACGAACGAGAAATGAAATGGCATTTTACATCTTTTCTTTCTGCACCTAATTGAGCAAATAGAGTGGGGCAACGTCATTCATCGTTCAATGAGGACTATGAGGACCGTGGAATTTACAATCTTGTTTCACTGTGTAGTCAATGGGGCCGCGATGTATTGTCTCATTGCTTGAACTAGACGGTTTCCCATGTCAGACTCTTCTATCTGCATCTCTGACATGGAACAACTGAAAAAATTTCGATTTTAGCTTACAATATCAAGCTTGTAAGAATTTCGTCTTTTACCATGAGTGCAATAACCACCTTTCTTTTTTTAAAGGAATGCAGTGATTTGGTTGGATTGTATACCAGCGAATACAGCCAATCGTAGCCCTCGACAAACAGACTGTAATTATGGCTTATTATTGTGTACCCACTTTCTGATTGACTGTATTCGCTAACGTACAATCTAAACAAATCGCTCCATTTACGAACTTCCGTATTACAAGACAGGGACTATTGCTGTCAAGGTGTAAGACGGAGTTCGTAATAGATTGTTTACTATTGATATAGATAATTTTAAGTGTTGTCCTCTTTGCTTCTAAAAAGGGGAATAGGTCAGACTAGTGGCAGTTTGGCACTAACTATTCCTGAGTCAACCACAAAAATAGTCTAACAGTAGGCCCTATGTACCAGTTCGTTGCATCATAATCATTGGCAACTGATATCATGGCTTCAAAGATAAAAAAAAACAAAAATTACAATATGGTGTATGAGAAAGAATTGAGATTATTTTTATTGCCACTTTGAGATTTGATATTGTTATGATAATGGAGAAAATATTGGCACTGTTTTATATTTACATATCATGTGGTTACTATAAATAAGTAGGTGTGGTCATTTAGTCATTTTAACCACTATAATTGACACAGTAATTTTACCCTTTACCGTACACTATAGTTACACATACAAATGGGTTCTACCTGCAATCATAATAATTATGACCTAAAGGTTCCATCTCATCAGTTTAATTCTAGAATTCTTGAACAAAGCGTCATATTAAGTTAGTAATTTAGATAATGCACGACAAAATCATTTGAAACTATAGATTATAAAAAAGCCAAACGGATGTCTGGGCGAAGGGACGGCCAATAATTCGGTTTTCAATTGTTAGATGATACAGACATCCAAAAGCGTGTAGAAATATTTGAATTTGATTTAGAACAAATGAAGAAGATTTATTCAAATAAAGCTTGGTACAAAACACATAGCATGTAAACGCATTGTAGAAAAATTACCACATTTTACGTTTCATATGCAATATAGGCACATTTATATCTAGTGGATTTTTTTTTTCATATTGGACCCTGTCGACTTCTTCGTGGTCATTGTCAAAATTATAGATTATGATAAAAAAAAAAACAAAACAAAACAAAAAAACATGGAATAAAATCATATCAGTTTAAGAAATCCTTAATAATATTTTCTCTGTCAAGAACGATAAGATTCATTAGTAAATTGTATTATTAATTAAAGGATATTTATTGACTTTTTAGATATAACAAATAATTGCTCTAATAGCTTTAAATGAAAGAATAATTATAGCTTGAGTTTATAGAAGTTGTATACACACTATGTCAACTGTACTAAACAACTAAATATGCCTAATTCTACAATATTCACAGCAAAACATACTTAGCAAAGTATTAGCATTGCAATTTCATATGCCGAAACAAAACTCACCTTCGCTTTTGAATGACCCCTACAATCCAGTAGAGTACAGGAGAAAACGCGCCACTAAACTGTTTATTCGTAGTAAGTCACCATTCAAAGTACACCGGTTTCACCATATACGATATCCATCTTCGACGGCCAGGTTATTCCAATTTCCAAGTTAATGGAATGATCATGCATTGAGAAATGATAAATTGAGGTATTGTCTTTGATATATGCTTCATAATGTAATCATTTAAACAGGAATTTCTTGATTTGAACTAATAATATAGACTTTAAGTTGGAAGTCGGGTCGGGTCGGGTCGACTTTGCAACTGACAGAAACTGGGACAATTGGCGGCATTTAAGACTTTTTGGCCGATCACTTGATACAGAAAACATAAGAGGAAGAAAAACTCAGTTTGTTGTCGCCAGCTGCTCGTGTGCTTAGCGGTCTTTCAGGTGGTGATATAGTCGTCGACTATTTGCGTTGTGAGCAAAGACCTTTGTATAGACGAATACATGAATTACATCAAAATGTATGATTTACCTTGACAAATTTCATCATATATCACTAAATGTACTCGACGGTAGAAACACGGAAAAAATATTTAGTTTTAGCATAATGACGTTATCAATTTCATTCCATTCGTGTTTCAACATTGCTTACAAAGAGTCGTCACCACCGGATAACAATATTGGTTAGGACTTTGTTTTGTGAATATGGGTAAAATGAAACCACCACCTGCTAATAATAAGTTCTATTTACTTCTTCCGAATCTCACGACTTTTACCTTTTACATGGCATCATGCCGTATTCTATAAATAGTTCAAATTACACCCACTACATCAGCCATGGATGATACCGAGTTAGTGCAAATATATCTCATTTCGTTTGGTTAGACCATCAATATCGTATAATGCAGATGCGAAAAAAGAAATTGTCACCGTTATGTCATTTATTGACATCAAAGTAAATGTTATTATATTTGTTAGCAGCATGGTTTTATTTAACACAAACATTTTCAAATTATGAGATTGTTGGGTGTAGTAACTTGTCGTGATACCGGAAAAATTTAACAGAGCTTGTGACAAATTTCGGAATGATTAAAACATGTTTTACACATGTGAGTCATTTAAATAACGTGTTTGTTCTGTTTTTATTTTGATGGGTTTCTTTAGAAACAACGAACCATATGAGGTTGTTTATAACTAAATGAGAAAATTATCCGTAGCAACTACTTTGATGACTCTAAAACATTGAGACAGATGCGATAAAAATTTGCTCACAAAAATGTCTGCAACTTTTTATTAAGACCAACTGATCTTTATAAATAATTAAAGATATACTACTTCTTCGTTTAAATGAATCTTTGTTCATCAGTGGTCTTACCTGGTGTCAAAACTAGAAGCAAGAATGGCATCCTTTTAAATAGATCATTGGGTATATAAAAAAAATTACGCTCAAACTAAAACAAACTTTCATGATTAACAAAATTTGTTGTTCCACAATATCAGATATTGAATTTTTAAATGGAATCAAGCTCAACCATTCAAATCTATCATACATTAAAACATATATTTTACTTTCGAGTATTAATAGCAGAATGTTCTTGGGACAGTGTCAATGATCTATGGACAGACTGGTGACAGAGGTGACAGAAATATTAATAGGAATAATGCTGTAGAAGTTCCACAAAAGTGTACGATTTCTAACTAATAAAAAAATTATAAGAAAATCATTTGTTAGTTATTGTATCCGTCGTGCCTTAATAGGTGTGAAATATGCTTATGTTAGATATAATTTACAGAATCTATTTCTATATTAGAATCAAAGAGTAGATCAGACTGTGAACATAATCATGCATTTCAAATTTTAGATTACTTGATACCTAGAAATTCCAATCGTGATTCCCTTTGGAATTGGATATGAAATCTCAGATAGAAATGTAAGAACGAAGTGTCTGATGAAAGTTTATTATTTATTCAGGTTATGTGTAATACAAACAAATGCTTGAAATATGAGGTTCGGTGTATTTGAAGTATTTGAATACTCAAGACCAAATCCTGCCTAAGTGTCAATCCATAAAGAAAGAAAGAAACGACATTCATCAATCTTATCCAAATTCCGTTGACAAACATTAAATTTTTGGCAGTTCAAAAGTGGCCCGCAACACAGTTTAGAATTAATCATTTTGGTGGAAATAATAGTAACTTCCTAATTTCCATACATTATTGCTCAATAAATTTTTATCGAAGTAAATGTAATAAAAACCACTACGGCCTATTTTAATATTCAAAGTAACTTCATGCCTTTGACTCAATATACAATAACCTTTCTAAAGGTTAGGCTAGCCCAATTCTTAAAATTTAGACCAAATGTTGGACACATATTTTGATATATATAGAGAGCTCGAGTGACCTTTTGATCTATGCATGTTTACACTATAACAGTGATGATAAAAAATACTAGGTAGCAAACCGTTATTAGATATTTATTCTTTATTTTTTATTATTTATTCTATAAAGGGAATCGTAATGACAGATGGCCGCAAAGAAAAGGTGCTTTCTGCAGTGCGGTAATCGCAATCCATAACCATGATATAAGGGATAATTACAAATCAGCATCAGATTTTAAAACTTTTCGAAGAATGATCCTTGACTATCTTTCATAAGTTGAAGAATACATACTAATAGTTATTTTTACTTTAACAGTTATCGTTCAATATCCTGAATGATACGATTGTTTATACTAATTCAATAATTTCTTACTCTTTTTCCACAGATATACCATTGTTTCACTTACAATTCTCTTTTTAGTCTGAACTTGATTAATTTGGAAAAATCAAAAACTCTTAATGTCAGGGGATCTTTAAAGCTGGTCTTGATGGATAAATCCTACCTCATAAGAACGTGAAATGGATTATACCATGGTTGGGATACGGAAGCTCAAATACGACTTGTTTTTGTATTTTTGAATTTCTAATTCGAAAAAATAATTTTGAACTTGAAATTTGAGCTTACGAATGGGTAGCGTTTCTTTTTTCTTTTTTTTCTTCATATGAATATATATGTATTTCGATTACTTTACATCTTGTGGTCAAACACTTGTCCATCTTATGTATGTATTTAGCCCCGAAGTCGTCACAATAAGTCGAAATCGTTAGTCGTATTTTATTCACCAGCGTTGAAAACCTTATTGCTCACTCGCTTTGTAGCTTAGCTTTCTGGAAAGTTTGTGACTTCGGGTTCTATGTGTGGTGGAGGCTGGCGTCTGTAGTTCGCTGGGATTGGCGGCGGAAGATGGCATGCTGTAGTTGATGCTGCAGTGTAGTTGGCGGGCGGTAGGAGCATGGTGCATGAGCTATTGTGTTCCTTGTGCTCTGGCTGATTGTTGATTGCATTGTCGTGCTTCGTTTGTCATTTTTGTCTTGGCGAGTTGTGGATGTCGGCCTTTGCTTTATGTATGCTTGTTGTTGTGTGAGTGTGGGGGCGTTGAGGATGTTGAGAGGAGATTAGTGTATCATTGATGGTGTTCTTCTTTTTTTTTTGCCTACTTATAGTTTTGTTTATATATTGGTTAAATAATGATGGCTTGTACATCTTTTGTGGTTAACTCTCTTGCGAGTCATTTCAGCCCAATTATTGACAAATTTCAAAGTGGTGTAGGTTGCATATGCAAATTATTTTCATTCGCGATCAGAAAGCGTTTGTCGCTTTAGATTGACTATTTTGAAATCAACACAATTGAACTTTGAGACAGGATAATCAAAAATGAAAAATTGCCACTGAAAATTCTCTACAAAAATTAATGACGAGAATGTCTGGTTGTGGAAGCAACGGTTAGCTTAGTATACCATCCGATTATCTGCTTTGTAGCCAACGCGCTGTAATGTCAATATTATTTAGAAAAGTTCATTTAGATTTTTATATGACCAAAAAGTAAACCACATCAATCAATTTCATTAAAGAATAAACTTCAAAAAAGTTCAAAATCGAAAGTTTTTATTTTCAGAAAAAAACCTTTTAACAAAAATAACATTAATGCCATTCTTTCCCATTGATTTAAAGTGTTTTAATAATATTTATAGGGTAATCATAATATGTGTATCATATTATTCATATAATATAACACTACAAAGACATAACATTATACTGCCACATCTTGTAGTGTAGTATTGGCTTCACCCCATTAAATACTAAATCACAATCTTACACAATGAATTATGTAGCTTAATATGTAACGTTGGAGCACTTGTTGTGATGGTCAAGCTACTTTCAGTGCAACCAATATAACGCTAGACAATGCATTAGAAGTGTAACTATGTTGTTCCCAAGCTAGGTAGTTTCCTTTAAAACAAACATCATGATCTGATTATTACATGCAAAGACAGGTTACCCTTTCACATCAGATTACATCGAAATATTATTGTAAAAAAATACTTAATATATAAAATCAAATTTATATAATAAAATATAAACGAGTTCATGCATGATAAATAAGGAACAGCATATAAAATGCAAATGGAATTACAATTACATTTCTTATTAAAGAATTACAGGTCATTTAAAAATATACTAATATATCTCGCCCATCACCATAACACAAACGTACTTGATATTTTCTCTTTGTGTTGAAAATCATAAAATGGAACATGGAGGTCATCCGCCATCTTCAGAAAAATGACCTATATCAACCAATGACCCCATCTTTGCAGTTAGTTAGGTAATGAGATAAAAAGCGAACGATGAAAGTATGAAAAGAACCACATATAGCTTGATCATCGACTGAAATTACGAATATTGCCTACCAAAGGACTGACGTTACCGACAGTATAACCATCAGCAACGAAGAAACAGTGATCTGTGTTATCACCCCACTATTAGTAGAAAAGTGATAACCAGGTGGCATCCTATCACGTGAGTAAATTCTACCAAATAAGGAGGCCGATAATACTGGATTCGACGTCTTCCTCGTGGCTTGAAGAACACCATTATTGTATCTCCAACCAGTTGACCTCAGGGTCAGCTGTCCATCTCTGGTCCTACTCTTTAGAACTTCAGGGTAAACGTAGTTTGTGTCAAATGTTCCATACATTTTCAAATCTGTAAACTGGGTAAACGCCTGTTTTGTTGGCTTACCACAGCTTTGGCGCGTTCGATTTGCACATTTTAACAGCGTACATATTTGAAGGTAATACATGCCTTCATGTGTATGAAGTCCATCAAAAGCACCAAATGCATAGAGTTCATTATTGTTTTTGTAATTGGAATATTCAACATGGCAGCACAATCGATTGTGGCAGACGCTTACACTGCCAGAATTAGATCTCAACTCGACAAAGTTGAATTTATCTTTGAAAAGTTCAGCTTGGAAAGATCTTTGGTTTGAAGGTGGTTTTGGAACTTTGTTATATGCAGTTTGGTGTCTTTTACGATGTCTGATGACATCAAGTTGCGATATGACCAATTTACCACCACCATAGCCCACATCATTATAGTAGAAATTCTTTGGACCATTTGGAGTGTAGATACCAGAGCCATGGAATCGTTTATGCGGTAGGTGAATATTTGCCGACAGAAAGTTGACACCCATACCTTCTGCAAATGCTGAGTGAAACTGTATAGAAGACAACAGAGGAAGGGCATCCATCCATGCTGTTGGGAACACTATGTTAGTAACATTAAATTGCTCAATTAGGGTGATCGCTGGTTCTTTGAATAATATATCAAAACATGTAAAGGTGCCAAACTTCCCGAACGGTGTTTCGAAAGTTGCATAATTGACATCTTTAGGTACATCAAATTGATCTTCATAAAATAGGTTTTGCTTGTGATATCTTGCGATTAGTCTACCATTCGGTGCATAAACTACGTTAGTGTTGAATTGGTATTGACCATCTGACGGACATCTTGGATCGTGTCGTCTGGTGCATCGTTTCTTGTTTCCCATATTAGCTACAATATACATAGAGTTATTCATTGCCATACAACTTAGATAGATCTGAATTTCAGTATCAGCGTATCGCCGTGGTTGAGTACAGGGATTCCAAACCTCTTTTCGTGGATCTGGAATTTCTTCTAAGTAGGGTTTGATAGATTTTCTGTTAAACTTATAACCATACAGACCATCTTCTGGAAATACCAATATATCAACATCCTGGAAAAAATGATAATAAAAATCAAAATGTCGTAATAAGTTGCATTTAACCTAACACTTAGATATTTATTGTGAATCAAAATCTATATTTTTTGTGTGAAAAGCAGTCTATGTCCTGGTCCTTGTTGGATTGTACCATCTTGCTCCGTATATGGGCAGTTCATGTACGTTACCAGTCAGTCGGCAAGGGGCTTTCGACAGCAAGCTATCTCTTGAGAGGGGGAAGCAATGAAGATGATGTACGGGTACAGAGAATAATTAGGAGACGAAAGAAAACACCGCCACTTCGTGTCCTTTATTAGTTTATTGTCACACTTAGCCCCGATTAGTAGCAGCAAAATAGTTTTATGCATATAGTAACCTATAATTCTCAAGAAGCGTAAAAAAAAACCCTAACCTGTGAAGCGGCAAACTTTGCTTGTTGATCGTAGATTTTTAGATTCACCATAACGTCTGCCAGGGCGTGATATCTCGAAGCTACACTAGTTCTATTTGGTGGGATGATCAAGGAATGTTCATATACAGCAGCTTTGAATTTGTTTCTCGAGTAGCACTCAATATTACAAGCTAACGAAAGAAATCCCAATACAACAAAAAGTAAAACTGTTCGATCCATATTGAATCTGAAAAACACAAAGAAATTTGTGAAACGGAGGTGCAGGTAGAGTAAAGTTAAATTATTCAGGGACATATATTTTGTGGAATATCTGCCTCTTAGTTCCGTTAATAGATTATCATGCCCACATTTCTGGTCTTTGTGTTTACCTATGTTTGCATAAAAATCGACTACAAATAATTTGGCCAACACATTGATAAAAATTAGCATAAGAAATGCAGTGAATGACATCACTACACTAGCTCGAATTAAAGTTATGAAAACATGTTACAATTCAAATCATGTAATAATATTAATTCAATTAGTCAACGGAAGAGATATTTAAATATTTATTCACCCACAGAAGTATATAGGTCTAAAATATGCATAAAATAAACATTACCATTTAATCTCGATTACTTATACTTTTAACCTTGATTAATTTTAAATAGTTTATCAGTTGACATCCTGTTTAAGACATTAATCTAGGTTGCTGTTTATCTTCATTGTGGTAAATGATAAACTGTCTAATTTGTTGCTGATATACCGTTGTACATGTTACAGAACAATGCTATTTGAATGTTTTCTTTATTTGCAAACACTCCTTATGACATGACCACGTGAAGGTTAAATTTTGAAAATTGTCATTCGCCTACACTTATTATATTATAGGCAGGGAAAATTCGAAAGTTAGATACTAAGAAATGCCTTTTATATCATACGATGTATTGTTTTATTAAACGGCTAAGTGCTCCAATGTCTTAAGATGAACACAAACGGGGGCTGGTGGATATGCATAAAGTTAACCCCCCCCCCCCCCTCCCAAAAAACAGTTGTTCAAAAACTGAACTACAGGTTTTTGGTGAAGGCTCAACCACATTATTTGTGGAGATCGAATATGTTTATGAGTTCCTAAAACGATATTTTAACATATGTAAAGGTATATTGCAGTAAACCCAATTTTATTTCAACTTTTCTTGGTGTTTATGTCATTTATATTAAGATGCAAAAAGCAATAGACGTTTCAGCATGTTTCGATACATTTGTTTGAGAGATAAGTGCCTATTTCAACTTCTTTCACTCTGAAAGGTCCCGAATAAGAATAAATATATCAAAAAGTCGTACAGATAACAGATTGTCTCACAACAATTTCAATTCATTTTAAAAATGTTATTGAATAAAGAGAGATTGAGATTTTACCATCAATGGTTAAACCTCATAAAGTTTTACTGAATATGAAACGGAATTATCACATTAAAGAGTTGTTTTATTTCGACACTATCACCCTCTCATTTGTGACTTGTTTCTCAAAACCACCGGCCATTTCATCTTATGATTAACTATAGTATAGGCCTATCTACCAACGGATCTTGAAGTGCAAAGTTAAGTTTCCTAGCAGAATTTAATATTGAGAAGTTTCTCAATTCATCATCTGGACAAAAAAAAAATTGTAATGATTTATTGAAGTCAAATCTGTAACCAGGCTTATCCATTAATATTGAGATATAATTTATCAACTCACCTTAGGATTGTATGGAGCTCCACTGCTGAAAAATATAGACCAAAGACCACCACACACCGTTAGACAGCACCGACTCTCGTCCTTGATCCCCAATTCACCAACTGGTCTTGAAATCGTGAACCACCATCATTTGATACTGTATTTAAATTGAACGTCATCTTAACATCCGCTGAGAAAATAAACTGTTATAAGATAAACAAGTGACAAAATCTCACTCATTTCCAGATCATATCATTTTAACATACCACTTTGTTTATCTGCAAACAAAGTCCCCCTTATATTACTCTCAGTCGGTTGAAACGAAAGACGTTAAGCAAGAAAAAGGATTTGAAAAAATTCATCAAATTCCAAATTTTTGCATTAAATATTGTAAAGAATAAATAGTTTCCACACTCCAGTATAATCTAAATATATGTTAGACGGAAAATTAGGATGATAAATTAGTAATCTTTGCAAACAGTTTTGTGTATTTTCTTGAATTAAACCAACTCTGTGAGAAATTTCAGATGTAAAGATGGCTCTAGTGAGATGGCACTCCATCTAAATCTGTCAGCAACCCGTTACGTAAATTCTGAAATAATTTTTTCCTTAAAAAAAATTAACGACTGACCTTTTTTAGTTCCAATATTCAGATACGGACACATTTCACTAGACTTTGGTGTATTGTTTTCACAAAATTGATTTTATTTTTAGACCTTAAAAAAGCGGAATGTCCCTTTAAGATACACAGTTTTTAACTTTGATACAAATATTGTCGGACCGTTCTATCCAAAAGGTCACATTATCGTTAGCAGTACCTGTTTATATATTACCAAGTTGTGAGCCATATCGGTTCACTGGAATTGTATTTATGCATGGGCATGAGGCCTGTTTGAGTGACTAAACCCAGACGCTTAATTTTCAGTTTTATTTGAATTTATTTTCAGTGCAATACATCTTAAAAATATCAAGTATGTACACAAAAACGATCACGAATACTCAGTTTCTACATATTTCAGAAAACAATTTTTTTCTCCTCGTAGCTTACATTCGATTATTTATTACATTTAGATTATTAGTTAGGACATATATATAGATTTTGTATTTATTATCAATTGATTATCAGCTGAGGTCGTCGTGGTAAAATTCTTCCAAACTCTTAATTCTTGTGTTTATCATATTAGAATATTTTATTTTATAATGTTTAAATGTTTGTTTTAAAAGGCTATCGGGGTCTCTCAATCTATGATAATGTTTCTAAATAATCTTTGTCAATATTTGGTTTGAGAGTTTTATGATTACAGTTCAAGATTAAAGCTATAAACTTCTTGCTTGGGGTGGCGAATCAAATCCGTTTTATTCAAAAGGACATGGTCAATGTTGTTTTTATATAGCCAATTTCTCCAATTACCTTGACATATCGCATCGCATTATCGGTTGAGCACTGTTTATGTGTGGTGAGAATAAATTATCGTTCAAGACTTAATATACTATCAAAAGGTGGCTCATAATAAACACAGTTGAACGCTCACGTTGAAAGATTCTCTCCGCATATTTTCTTCTGTCCAGTCTCTTACAGATTCTCTGCGGATAGATATGTTCCTCTCTTAAGATTCTCTGCGGATAGATATGTTCTTCTCTTAAGATTCTCTGCGGATAGATATGTTCTTCTCTTAGAGATTCTCTCCAGACAGATATATTATTCTCTTACAGATTATCCCAAGTCTTTTACATATTCTTTGCAGTCTCTTATAGATTCTCTCAGATAGATATGCTATTCTCTTACAGATTATCCCAAGTCTCTTACATATTCTCTTCAATCTCTTATAGATTCTCTCAGATAGATATGCTATTCTCTTACAGATTATCCCGAGTCTCTTACATATTCTCTTCAATCTCTTATAGATTCTCTCAGACAGATATATTATTCTCTTACAGATTATCCCAAGTCTCTTACATATTCTCTTCAATCTCTTATAGATTCTCTCAGATGGATATGCTCTTCTCTCGCAGATTCTCTACAGATAGATAATATGTTCTCCCTGCAGATTCTCCCCAGTTTCTTACAGATCCTCTACAGCTCCGCAGTGTCTCTCCGGATAGATATGTTCTCTTACATATTCTATTCAGTCTCTTACAGGTTATTTCCAGATAGATGTGCCCTTCTGTCACAGTGGCTCTGTTTAGATACGTTTCTTTTTCTTCTCAGAGAGACTATGTTCTTCTCTTAAAGATTCGTTCCAGATGTTTTCTTTTTATATTTGCTGTTCTTAGAGATGTTCTTTCCTCTATTACAGGAAGTCTCTTTAATCCCCTATAACATTTTGATACTAATCATCTGCATAAATTAACCATGTGTATAATTCGCTTGAACATTTGGTGAGATTTACAAACATGAAAACTATCAATGCTTTATCTAAGATAAATGTTAATTTTTACGCATTTTTTAAATTTTGTTTTATATTTGAAGCTACACTAGTCCCATTTTAGACTTTGCAGGGAAGTGCACAATCGTTGGAACATGGCATGAATTAAACAAAGAGAAACAATGTAAAAATCAATGTACGAGAGAGAATTAAAGATAATGTAATTAAATTGTGTGTTGACAAATAACGTCTTGTTACTAGCTATCTTACAATAATCACTTAACACATCATTGACTTTATTGATGTTTCCTTCCACATAATTTACTATTTAAACGGTGGAACATATCCAGTTTTATTAGTGATAGTAAATCACTGTGCTGTATCATTTTTAAGTTTGATTAAAGAGGAGAGGAATATAAATGAACTTTTGAAAAAGATGTAGCCAACTTAAGAAAATCTCGTGCATTTTACTTTTAGTTTTGACCAAAAACTGGTGTGCAAGCATAATCCTATAAACACTTATTGATTCCGCTTTCGGTATTTATATTTTCTGGTTTTGAGATTGGAATGGAGAGAAAATAAATCGAGCAGAATGCAAGATAACAGAATAACATTAGGGATATTCCTTTTTGGATTTGGACTTTTACTCAATTTCTATACAGTTACATGTAAGTTACCACCTTTTCTTCTTGGGCTTCATTGGGCTTTATAATCAATGTCAATTCAACATACTCGTTATTCTACTTAACTCAAAGTAACAGTATACGAAGCGGTGCAGGTCGCTGTGATGTATAACAAACGATTCAAATGTTACCACATTTCAAATTTCTTATATCGTACCGTTTTGGAAAAAAATCATTTATGTTCAACATGACACATAATGAATTTTTTGTACAGCATGGTCTAAATAAAAAAAAAGTTATACATTAGTTCATAAAGACACCATTGGAATTTCTGATAGCTGTCATTAAAAGTCAAGCTATCTCTTCCTATCTAGTTGTCACACTGCAAGAAGACGGAGTTGGGTATAGGCTAATACGTTCGAGAATGGGTGCTCTAAAATCGTTGTAATATATTGTCAGTGTGTACAGATGGTGCAGCAAATGTTTATTATTAAACCTGATATTAGTAGGCCTTTCATTGGTTTTTCCAAAGTTGAGATTAAATTGTTACATAGCTATCATTTATAAAATGTAGATATTATTGTTGAAATAGGTATGACATGGAATGTAGCTAGAGGAAAACCTGCATATCCATCATCAGGGATTAATGCTATTAACGCTGTTGATGGGGATCCCTCTACGTGTTTTCGCACTAAAGATGATGGATCTGATTCAGAAGTAACTTTAACCATCGACCTAAAACAGATATACAAGATATATGGTATAGCAATAACAAC
Organism: Lottia gigantea; assembly: GCF_000327385.1. Classification (NCBI taxonomy): domain Eukaryota; kingdom Metazoa; phylum Mollusca; class Gastropoda; family Lottiidae; genus Lottia; species Lottia gigantea. The sequence continues at coordinate 1,197,532 of NW_008709614.1, read as the reverse complement.
AAGTAACCTTGGTACGTTATTATTATATATTATAGTCAACCCTTTTTTCAATATATCACGTTGCACAATCATTAAGTTCGTCAAGTATGCCGCCAAACAAAAATTAGATAATGTATTTTTTTTAATCAGCTAATCTTAAAGAATAACAAGATTAAAATAAAATCGTCTTCCAAAAGCACGTTTAAAAAGATAATGGGCGCTACAAATGCAAGAGATTTTTTATGATTCTGTTAGTATTTTAAGATAGTAAAGTGGTTTTCTTTATTTATTAATGTGTATCGGGTACCCTGAAGCATGAATTTGCACCATTTCAATTTTCAATCAGTCTGTTATCGCAGTATAATGTTTGATTACATCACAAATCGCCAAGTCCTTACAAGCATATTTTGTGATTAGTAACGTCATAAAACACCTAGCTTTAGTGGAATTGCAGGAACCACAAACCTCGGATTGAAAATTGGAATAGTGCAAATTGATGCTATCAGTGTCCTCGATAAACAAACAAAATTTAGAAAACATCTTGAAATATTCCTTTCAATAAAGTTTGAACTATATTTCTATTTATTCATGTATGAATTGTACATTAGATACCGGGAATATTACTATAGAGCCTATAAATATTTTTTCAATGGTTTACATATTTAGGTTTACCTGGAGAATTTAAAAATTTTCAATTACAAATGCTTAACCTTCCGGGTAACAGCCGACCAATGTGTTACAGAGAAAATACCACTGTTCCAGATTCAACCCATGTTCTTTATATTTGTGATCTAGATGCAATCGGCAACATGCTCTATATAAACCCAATGAACTCATCGAACCGTGGCATTCTTACTGTATGTGAAGTAGAAGTACTAGCTAGACCGGTGGAATTTGGATTAATGTGTCGAGAATCAGGTTTCTCATTCAATGAAACTCCTACACATGAAACTTCGCTCATGTTATCGGCTGTAGGATGCGCAGTGATGTGCAAACAAATCGGATGTGATGCTTACATTAGTAAAAACGAAAATGCTGTAAATGTTTGTATGTTGTACTCTGGACGGAAATTCGTTTTAAATGGTAATGTTAACTCGAATTTTTACTTGAATTGTTGAGATCTGTTTCGTTTCCTTGATTATGTTATAGGAACTATCATTCTTAAATGAACTTTTATAGAAATAAAATATATCATATCTGATATGTCGCAGAGCTCCTAGCATGGGTATTTGATGATTTTTTAATTTACTTAATCCATATTATATTGATTGCAAATAAACTGAGTATTTTCAGCTTTGGAATGAAAAGGTCAATGCGTTTTTATACGCCCACATGAATATTGTCGTCGCCCCTGTCCGTCGGTCCATCCGTCCGTCAACATTTCTTGTGAGCACTATAGAGACTTTAGTTTTTATCTGATTTTGATAAAACTTAATGGGATGCTTTAGATTGATAAGATCTCGGTCAAGTTCGAATTTGACATATTTTCGATGAACGGTTTTTGAGATATTGCCTCTGACTTAGAACGCCTTGAAATTTGTTAAAAATAGTTCGTGAGCAGGATTGAAGCTACAGTTTTCAACTGATTCTGATGAAACTTGGTGTGATCATTGGAATTGATAAGATCTCGGACAAGTTCTAACTTGACGCATTTTCGATGAACGGTTTTTGAGTTATTGCTCTTGAATTTGTTAAAATGCGTCGAAATTTGCTAAAAATAGTTTGTGAGCAGGATTGGCGCTACAGTTTTCAACCGATTCTGATGAAACTTGGTGTGATCATTGGAATTGATAAGATCTCGGACAAGTTCTAACTTGATGCAATTTTGATAAACTGTTTTCGAGTTATTGCCCTTGACTTTGTAAAAACGCGTCAAAATTTGTTCATGAGCACAATAGAAGCTACAGTTTTCAACCGATTCTGATGAAACTTGGTGTGATCATTGAAATTGATAAGATCTCGGACAAGTTCTAACTTGACGCATTTTCGATGAAATGTTTTTGAGTTAATGCCATTAACTTACGAAAAACGCGTTAAAATTTGTTTGTGAGCACAATATAAGCTACAGTTTTCAAACGATTCTAATGAAACTTGGTGTGATCATTGAAATTGATAAGATCTCGGGTAAGTTCTAACTTGAGGTATTTTCGATGAACGCTTTCGGGGTTATTGCCCTTGACTTTGTGAAACGCTTCAAAATTTGTTTGTGAGCGCAATAGAAGCTACAGTTTTCAACAGATTTTGAGGAAACTTGGTGTGATCAATGGAATTGATAAGATCTCGGAGAAGTTCTAACTTGACGCATTTTCGATGAACGGTTTTTGAGTTATTGCCCTTGATTTATGAAAAACGCGTCAAAACTTCTTTGTGAGCACAGTTGTGAGAAGCTACAGTTTTCAATCGATTTTGATGAAACTTGCAGGTGTGATCATTGGAATTGATAAGATCTCGGACAAGTTCTTACTTGATATATTTTTGATGAACGTTTATTGAGTCATTGCCCTTAACTTTGTAAACACGCGTCAATAGTTGTTTTTTGCCCTTGATTAGAGCTGTGTGATTTAATTGTTTGTTGTATTTGGGTTATTGATATTGATTTTTAAAAATTTTGTAGAATTACTCAGCATAAATAACTGGCATATATATATATATGTAATTGAATTCAAACTTTAGTCACTAAAGACTCTTTTATCATTTCTGACTGCTGCCAGTGGGCGTATGTTACCTTGCCTCGCAAGCTATCTTCAATTTTGAAAAGCTGAAAACTTCGAAAACAGTGAGACATGTGAATAGACGTTGTCACCAGCAATGCAGGGACAACTTTACAGGAGATCTTTTTTTATCACAGAAAAATTTATTAATATATTTGTCACGTTCACAATAAACACCTCAAAAAAAAATTTTCAAGAAGGCATACCACATAGCTTTTCGTTGACTTTTTTCAGGTGCTATTATAGGCCTACCATAAAAACTCATGGCAATATGTAAAAAGGAAGTTTTCGGGTAAGATGGGATTTGACAGAAGTCATTATGGATTAGGAATTGTCCTCTTGTAACAGTTCAACGTTTTCTTCCCTCAATTTTTTACATTTCTTGTTAGCATATTTTGGTTTGGTGCACATAATCAAAAAGAAGTAGATCATGCAGCCTGAAAATAGACAGATACATGATATATTTTTTGAAAATTACTTGAAATGAATGTTATTAAATACATCTTACCAGCAATAAATATATATGTCAATAAAATAAAATAAATGAACTGATTGAGAAGAAGACTCTAGTTATTGGCGTCGTATAATGGAGGATGACATCCATCTATTCTTATACAGCTATGGTGCTTAAAAATTAGAGCACCCCCGCCACAGCATCAATTAAAAAAATATGGACATGTATGTATTCATACTCTCTGAATATTTAATATTTTGTGTGACCTGTATTCTTGAGGGATATGATTTCAGCAAATCGCAAAAACTCCTTTTTACTGAGCACTCCGGCCCCCCTCTTCATTGGGGAGCCGCGGTGGCTCACTAAGTTAGACGCTTGCTCGCTAAATTGAAGGTCCAGGGTTCAATCCCGGCATAGGTCGAGATAATACCTTCGGATTTTTCAACCCGGTTTCCCTCTGTCAGTGATGCAGGTAAGAGGGGCTAACATGGAAAAAGCGTCTAGTCGTTCGGATGGGACAATAAACCGAGGCCCCGTGTGCTACAGGCTGTGCATGTTAAAGATCCCTCGACAGTTGGAAATCGAAAAAGAGCAGGCTAATGCCGCTGTCCTGACAAAATTTCTCTCATCGCACAATACATGGCGTTGCCCGTCTTCATTAGCCCACATGGTGCAGAAAGGTAGGACGTAAAACTCCATTCATTTCATTTCATTTTCCCCCTCTTCATTGGCTATTGAGACATTGTTCGTTTTATTTCAAAGTATTTCTTTAATGTGTGTTAAGGTTTGTGTTGAAGAAAGCACAGTGAACAACCAAATCGAAACAACTTGCGAAGAGAGTTGACCAAATTGCTCCGGATAAAAAGGATTTGCTGAAATCATATTCTTGAAGAATTTAGGAACTGGTAAAGGCAGTGGAGACCAAACAAAATATAAAATATTAAGAGAAAAACTTTTAATACCTATCAACTTTTTTTTTATCCAAATCTATTTGAGTCCGTGCTATGGATGAGGGGTTCTAATGTCGAAACGCATCTTATATATAAATTCATTATCAAAGCTTTTCATATTTCAAGGGAGGTTAGTCATATTAAAATGAAAAGAGAGGAATAAAATAATGGTTTTGGTTTTTTTTCCCCAACTAGAAATGCAAGTTTTACTTTCTACTTTTCTGTACCTGATTTGGTTTATAACGACAGACGACAACACCATGTTATGTACAATAAAGGAGTGAGTACAGCAACATTGGCTTACTTAAAATTTCCAACTTCCTGGGGACCCTGCACAACCCGTGACAATAAGTTCAAGGTTAATCGTCACATTCGGAGGCCTAGGTGTGCCAATAACCGGGGATACCTTGGAACTTAGTTAGTTAGCCATAAATGTAAAAGAGAGCTTGCCTAACACAACCAATATCAGGAATGTTGTTAAGCCGCTGGTATCACTCGAGTAAAGTAAAAATAATATATTAAATACTATACACAATACTGGAAGGAATGGTACAAAGGGCACCTGCAATAGAAAATATAGCATGCGTTGTTAAAGAATCGCTTAAACCTTGAACATTTCAAAATAACATTTCAATGTGCGCGAAAAAAAACGAGATTATCATTAGCAATCCATGTGACAAAAGCATGTCGAGATCTTTTTGCTGTCCAAATTAGGCATCGTGGATGACATGAATTTCGAAATAATCCATGTTGGTATAATTACTTCAGTTTATTTTGGAGGCAGATAAGTGAATATCATAGCTAATAGCATTTTCAGTTCTAACAGATTAGGTCAATCATTCCATAGATTGTGGTTTAAGGATCGGATTTAAGCTCGACAGAGATCACTTTTATCTGATACGTTTAGGTAAGTACTCACCTGGAAGCCAGTAAAAGAACTGGGTTTCATTTTGATTTTGAGCATTACGGATGAAACTATAATACACAATACACATAAGATACAGATCACTAAGGCAGGAATGTCAGGTTTCTGGTCAAACACAGGTCTCCATATGATTAAAGATGACATAACTATTGATAATATCACAATGAATAACACAATAAACTCGGAACGTATTCGATATAAGTATCCTCGTTGCTTCTCTTGTTGACATTTTTTCTCCGATGGATCTGATAAGGAATTGTCATGGGATCTCAAAACAAGTACTCCGACACTTAAAATAGTATTAATGGAAAACATAGCTAATACATTAAATTGCACCAGCTTACTGAGATCAAAAATAAGGGATGATATTGAGATTAAGGATCCTGCTATCAATATAGCAGTGAGTGGAACTTGAGATCTGCGATTTACTCGTCCACAAAACGTTAATAAGAGGCCATCATTAGACATACAGTAAATGTGTCGTGAAGTTGAGTAAAGGTTCAGTAGACTGAGATTACCAATTCCCAACACTGGTCCAATAGTCACCACATATTTTGCCCATATAATGCCTCTAATTTCAAACGCTGATGGAATGGGTGCACGAGTATCAATCAGATAATATGGTGTCAACATCATTAGTGAAAATGAAGCTCCAGCATATAGGAGTGTTACTATTATTAGCTCGATCAAAATCGCTCTTGGAATGGACTTGGCTGGTGTCTTCGATTCTTCGGCAGACATACATATCACATCATATCCATTATAGGCATAAAAACAAGACGATGTTGCCACCACTACGCCTGTGAATCCAAAGGGAAAGAATCCACCATGGTCTTTATTGACAACATTACTAATATCACCAAGAACTAATCCCATTACAGTCACAAATAACAAGACCCCAACACTTATCATAGATAAAACAGCGTTCACTGTCGAAGATGTATGAATTCCCAAAGCTACTATAACCATAGCCACGATCTCTAGTAAACTTGCCACAATGTCTACGTGGTCGCTCAGAGGTGGTCCAACATTTATAGTTCCAAAGAGTTCTCTGGTTAAGTTGTGTACTGCACCATCAAACAAAGAGTCAAAGTACCCACTCCATGCTCTGCAACCTACAGCTCCGCTTGTAAAATAACCTACCAAAGGCAAAAAATTACGTGATATACAATCGTAAAGAAAAGAAACAGATCTAATTCTCTATTTTTACATATGATTGGTTTATAGAAAAAAGATACCTTTCTTGGCAATGTAATGGCAGCTGCAGTTAGAGATGATTCCGTCAAGAGCAATTACTATAGTCAAATTTGATGTTCTGAAGAACCTATAATTCCAAGCTAATCATCTACACTAACTCGAGATTTTAAGGGGGTAGGGTAAATAAACAAATTTGTTGGAGAATTGTGTTCTTTCTTACCTAGTAATATTAACCAACCAACAATAAAAGCCAGGCCTTCACACAGACTTTCGTAAACATAGGTATAACTAGCTCCAGTCGTAGGAATTCGAGCTCCAAACTCAGCAAATATCACAGCATTGATCATTGTCAACAGAGCAGCTAGCATGAAGGAAATAAGTAGACCGGGACCTACAAAATGGCGAATAATATTTTCATGATTTATCACAATAAAGGTTTTGAGGGTTTTTTTAACCACACACAAGAGACTGACATCCGTTGGGACCATAAAAGGTTTATAGCAAGACTGCCACATAACAACAAACTTTATATTGAATAAAAAGCGACTAACCTGCAGTGTCTTTAGCAGCTACGCCTACCAGAACATATATTCCTACTCCAACTGTGGCACCAACACCCATAAACGTGAGATGAACTGTAGTGAGATAACGGTTGAGAACTGTTGTTGTATCATGACTTTCTATTATCTTTCTTCTGGATATCCTATCCCATATTCCACGTACACAGCACGACCCTGCTTCTCGTCCACGTATCATTTTATCGTCTCGTTTACCCAGTAGTTAAAACGTCAAGGTTTATCTAATGCTTTACAACATCATTTTGTCTAAATAAAAATTAAACAAAAATATACATGAATTCAATCAATAGAATAGTAAATTGTTTCTGAAACAGTGCATAGTGTATATAAATTGAGTATGAATTAAAACATTACATTGAATGGCATGCTATCTTTGTCAAGCGAGGAATTTTAATTGTGTGTTATGTACAGTCAAGTAACCTAATTTCGTGGAAACCTATTATTCGTGGATTTTCGGAAATGATTAATAATTTACATGAGCGACCTTGATCGACCTCCGCATTAGTTTATTTTAATAAAAATGGGTTTTCTGTACAATGTCAGTTAGTAGAATGAATCCAGTAATTTCAAGCAAGGTAAAATGTATTAATGTATACTTTGACAAATACAAAATGGCGGATTTCACTTATCACCAAACGTCACCATTTTTTATCGGCCGAATTTCATTATAATCCCGAGTGATAATCGGAATTCCAAGTGCCGTCTGCTAGAATATAATCCAACGAATGAAGTCACGTGATCAACTAACGGATTCCGTGTCAGCAGAAAATTTCTATGGAACACAAAGTGGACCATATTCTTATGTTGTTTCAGTGAATTTTAGCAATAAATCACGCTACGTATCATATTTTGTCAGTCACTATTTTTTTTTTTAAATCGTGGTTCTTTGAAGGAATTGTCACTAGTTATAATGAATTGATATTAAAGATAAATACTAAGAGAAGTTAATTATACCACCCGGTATCCATACAACGTGTTTTTCTAGACTTGTTTATAGATCAAACATTGTACACGAAAATAGGTGACGCATTCTGCAGCAGTTCCCGAGTTGGTTGCTCATGAAATATGGGTCAAACTGAAGGATTTATTAAGAAAATCGAAATAAACCAATTTCTATTATTTTGTAGAATACCTGAGGAAACATCTAAGACATAAAATTTTTTTTTCGTTTTTTTAACTTTGACGAAATTCGGTGTTGAATCCTTATATCCACGAAAATAGGTTACACCACTGTATAAAATAAATGCTTTAAAGAACGCTAAAATGTTAAAAAATTTTGAACCTAATCTTAGAATTCTTGGTTTAATTTGAGTATAGCAATAGTTTGCAGCGCTGCCGAATACGTCCCGTCGCAGGTAGGCCTATCAGACAGCAGGAAAATGTCGAACATAAATTTCATGTTTAAGTAACAGAGAATTGTGCTTTACATAATAGTCAGAATACATTTTCCCACAAACACAAGCTATATCTCTCATGGATAATTCGGGACAGATCAATGCCAAGAGGTTTTACCAAGGACCAGCCGGTAGAAAAGGATCCTTAACTGTGAACCCTTATTAATAGCCTAATCTGATAGATAGGATAATCATGTTTCATATTTATACATATTATGTTAGCTATATAACCTCGCCTTTTGTCAGTCAGGTTCCCCTTGCTGGTTGGACGGTCTGACATGGAAAAGGCGTCTAGTAGTTTGAATAGGACAATAAACCAAGGCCCTGTGCGATACAGCCTTTGTACTTTAACGTACCCTCAATAGTAAGAAATAAGAGTGGGCTGATGCCGCTGTCTTGGCGAAATTTACCTCACTGCGCACTCTATGCTTGCTCGTCTTCATTAACCCATTAAGGTACGTAATACTAAAACACTACTTCACTTCAGTTCATTTTATTCAACAATTTTAGATAATACCACAGCACTTCAATATATAACTTGTAACGTAACGTAAGCTGTAAAGTGTTGCCTCTCATCTCACCTCATTAGCTCTTTTCCTTTTACGGTTGATGTCTATCAGTAAACTATAGCCGATAATCAAAATTAACAATCAGTGTGAGGTAAAGACACATCTGGTATTGATACATATTAAAGTAATTACAATCATATGAAATTCCATGGTCTACTCATTACAAAATGTCAAATGTGTGAGAGCACATAACGCAAATCTGGTCTTAAGAACTATTTTGAGCGCAAATATTTACACAAATTGACAATGTGCATGAACAATAGCCTAACAATGTGGCCTTATTTCAATATCACAATCACAAAAACAACTTGCTATCCATCCTCCTCTTCTCCAGTATTCTTTGACATTGAAGCTATAAGTTTTGATGTGTCCCATTTTGGTTTTGGCTCCCGTTTAGGTATGTACTTCTTCCTTTTGACCTTCAAAAGAAGAAATGCTGGCTCAAGAGATTTTTCCATGAAGCTGGGAGTAGTAACATCCTGTACAATAATGACATACTCTTCATTCTTAGGACCTTTGGGTGGAATAGCGGCTTTGGCCTTCCTTGAACCGGGCTTTACATTTTTGGGTTGATTCGGTATGTCCCCTTTAAATGCTGAATAAAAAGGGGGTGGGGGAGCTAATGTGACTTCATTCCATTCACAGCAGCCCTCAAAACTTCTTTTACTTTCTGGTTGCGGAAGTGGCTTCCATTCAATCTGGTCATTTATATCATCAGTGTCTTTTGAATTGGGATCGTTAGGAGTAGACGGTTTGCTTCCGGTTTTCATTTCATTTTCAGGATTATCAATATTGCTCTCAAAGGTATTAGGTTTGTCTTTCACAGCTTCAGTTGCTTCTTGTTTTTGACTGGAGTCAGTATCTGCATTATTCATTACACTATTCGAGTCATTTTCCTCTGCTGCCTTGGATTCTGTAGCTCTTCGAAGTTCTTCAGCTTCCATGGCCTCGGCCTCTGCTTGCGCCTTTAGTCTTTCCTCTTCTTCCAGTAAAACACTGTAGTAGGTAAGTGGAAATGGCACAACGTCATATCCAAACGGTGTTTCGATTGGTTTGTCAGCGACGTCTTCGATCATATCAAATAACGAAGAACCAGGCTGGGGTTTAGTATATTTGAAACCAGCCATTAGCTGTAGTTCTCTGCCTGTGTCTTTTTCAATGACTTCGCCCTTTTCATTACGACACTCTACTTTTACAGAGAAATTGTCACCGTGGTTGATTTCCAGTTCATTAGTTTCAACAAGTATGGTTATCTTAGTGGCCATTGATGTTGGGAAACCATTGAACCATTCGCCCTCATATATAAAACCCGAGCAATGCTCGATACGACCGTCTCCTTCATATTGATCACTCTTCCAATGTCCAGAATATATTGTTCCATCAGCACCACGGAATTCTCCATACCCTTCACGTTTATCTAAAACCCATCCTCCACGATACCAATCACCATTTTCATACGTTTGTGTTCCTTCGCCGTGTCGCATATTTCCAAAAAATGCTCCCTCATAAACGGCCTTTTCTGATGTCTTCAAAGTTCCATGACCTTGTCGCTTATTGAATACCCACTGTCCATCAAATTGACTTCCATCTTTATACTGCATAACACCATGTCCATGTAATTCACCTTTTTGAAATTGTCCAGAATATTTAGCGCCACTAGTTACAAAATACTTGAACCCATCACCATCGATTTCACCATTTTTAAATTGTCCTTCGACGTAACTTCCATCTTTCATAACCAGACGACCTTGACCGTGTTTTTTACCATTGTGCCATTCTCCTTCATATTTGAAAAAATGATTTTCGTAATTATACACACCGAAGCCTTCTCGTTTCAGGTTTCTAACTTCGCCGATATATGTCCGTTCTTTAGTTTGTGCTGAAGTGTCCATTTTCTTTCTTTCTTTCGATCCTTCCTTCAACAAGATTCTTCAATACTAATCCAATAAGAATAGACTTCAAGCTATCCTTGATAAATATTCTATTCTCGTACTGAATTAGATTTATGAGTTAAGGATCCTGTAGAACTACTTTCGAAACAAAAGGTTATCCAATAAGAGTGTGTAGACCACTGACAAAGGCATCAAAGTTTACAAGGCTGAAGGATATGTTCACACAGTGGTATGAATATATCTACAGAAAACCTTCACACATTGATCTTGATTAATAAATACAATATCTAGCAATATGACAGTTTCCAATTTCAATATCTCCACACAGTAGGCCCAGTTGCAATTTAAAAACTAATATATCTCTCATTAATACTTTGGCATCAGATAACATGTATATTACCACTTTGGAAACCTTTCTTTTCCTCGCCACTTCAGATGTCATAGAATACCTTCGCTTCACATTTTCTTCTAAGGCTAATATTGTCTTCCTTTATCCAAACACATAATTCTCTTATACCCTTGATATTATACTTCACACACGGTAGTTATTGACTTATTCAATGGTATGGTGGTTGATAAGGGGTCAAACAAATACCCTAATCTACAATAATATCCACCAATCATTTACGTCCGTTCAAAGGGTGAATTGTTTTGTACGGTATGATAGATAACGTTATATACATTTAAGTATTAACAACTTAATGTCATAGTTCGAGACTACAATAGAATTAGGATTAATCAAGTCCTATTATTGATATGCAGTTAATGCATTAAGCAGCTTAATTTAAACACAACAACGGTCATTACAATTTTTTTGCATGGCATTTTCGCACCCAATTTATTATTTTACTTGAATTTTTGCTGAAAATAATAATGGTAGGTAAGCACTTACTGCACAGATGTTACAACCGACGAACATCAAATATACATTTAAATTTGGTTCAAAACAGTGTGGGGTCTATTGCGTACAAAAGGTATTTTAAATGGCAATAATTTAAGTCGGTTGCATCTTGAGGGTATCTCAATCCCAGATATAGAAAGGTGCCAACTCACAGTACTAACGATCGATCGCTCGCTATACACCCATATAACTGACATTTCACGACAGCTTTAAACCCATCTTCAATGTAAACAAACTGCGTCTAATACCTTGACTACAATAGCCACCTTTCTTGTTTTACAGAAGTTTATAAATGCATATATTTGATCATTCGGGAATCCTAGGCAGTTTCCGTTAATGATTGGATTTTACGCTACAGAATACAGCCAAAGACATATTGAAATAATGCATTCTGGTTGACATTTGTTTGAAAAATTTTGTCCTATATTTCTCGAGTGTAATTATGGGCTTCATTTATATTCTAGACACTCAAGAGTTTGTTAAGCATCGGGGGTGAAAAGGCTAGCTAGAGATTCCACAATGTCTAAAGCTATGCTTCTCAACCTTTTTAACCCTGTTCACCCCACCTCTGCACTACCAGAAGACACTGACCCTTTTCAATAATCAAGTAAATAATTTTATTCATATTTATTGAATATCACGTTTTATTACGAAAAATAATCAATACTGATATGGTCAGATTTTGCTAGTTCTTAGTTTGAGCCATGAGCTTGCTATTCACGAATCAACGATTTAATGTCTGGTCAGCTTCAGACGCAAGACTCCACGTCTAGTTATGTCCACAGATCCGCCCTTTTTGGACAAAATCTCAGGGACTGCGCTAAACATACATTCTACTAAATATGATGAAGGGAATGACAACAATAGTTTTTGAGCACAGGTGGCGAGTCTCTGGTAACTTCAGGCAGGGTGAAGCTACATTTGTTGACGTCTCATATTAATTCACCCCTTTTCTAACTATTCACCCCTGTTTTTTTTTATTCCCAACCAATTCACTCCTAAAAAAATGTTCACCCCCACCAAAGTCTTGTTCACCCCCGGGGGTGAATCACAACCAAGAGCTGTCCTATCAATAAAAATGCAAATTAGGTTCATTAGTATGTTTCATTTTACGCTTCAGGTATGCTGAAACGAAAAAAATATTCCTGTCGCTTATTCATATAAAAAAGTAAACTACAACAGTTATTACGAGGGTTGTCTGAACAGTTCTAAACCTATATGTGGGATATCTAAAAGGATTGAAACAAAGTTTGGCACCAACAAGTTAATTGGTTCATTTAATGAATCATTAGACATATGAACTTCTACCCGTGTGAGAGCTATATATATATTGTATCACTATATGACTCTGAACCAAATTAAAAGCGCCACCAACACTAAGTGGCATTCTGTTTCTTTCTTTTTTTGTATGTCGAATTCATTTATTGCTAAAATATATAAAAAAAACTATACACCAAAATCTAGAAAAAAATATCCTTTAAGGTATCTGAAAGTTTTACCGAAAAAATAAGTATGATCATTATTAATTAACACTTTTTTAACCAAATTCATTTTGATAATGTAGAGCATAATTTAAGAAATATTTTCAGGCATAATTGCCGACGTTTTTGATAATGAAAACGTGTGAAAGATGAACTGGTCTCAAAACTTATCACACTCGGCAGGTACTCACTTGAATTGGTATATTTCACTTTATTTCAATAAAATCTCCTGTATGAATATATTCCATCTTGCATTTCAATACACAGACAAACTATCAGCTACAAAATCACTACATTTAAATTATATTTTTATCGATTCTAGGTGTCAGCTTGAAACGACATAAAATTAATATTATGACTTCGATTTATCGAATACTGCCGCATATTTCAAGGCAACAGCATTTCCAAAACTCACTTTAACTCTCGCAATAAATGAACTGTTTCTGACATCTTTTAGAACAACTTGAAATTATATTCCAACTTTATCATACCAATCATACTCTTCAAACTTTATCATACCAATCATACTCTTCAAACTTTATCATACCAATCATACTCTTCAAACTTTATCATACCAATCATACTCTTCAAACTTTATCTATCTCAAATGTACCCTTTCTTGTTCTGATAAACGTGGGAAACATAGCATACCACATTACGGAGATTTTCAATCATTCTGTTGGTAGTGATGATGGATAGTTCGTGTTTACTTTTTGAATATCTTTGCCCGACGACAGCATTTTGACAATTTTCACCTGGAAGTGTGAAACAACATGTCACTGTGATTTAGTGAGAGTTTGTAATAAAATAAAGCATTTCGAAGAACAAAGGATATAACCCACGTTTGGACTAAGACTGGTAATTCATTTGCCATCTGTTTCCATGTTAAATCAAAAATTCAACTTTATATAACTTTTTCCAGAAACTTCGTTGAAAACTGTCCAATACTGGCCAATACTTCAAACTTTATCGATCTCACAACAAGATATGGTTCATGGTAGATGCAAAGCAAGTATAATCTACTGATGTTTCTTTACATCATAGGAAAGGGAATAACCTTTCGCCTACAGTACCCTCTCCTTAACAAGAAGATAAACAGTTTCTATATTAGCTCCTTCATTTTATAAGAACAAACAAAGCACCAGCATAAGATTCATAAACAACATTGTGTCAATCACTTTTTTTTTTCACTTTTTTTACATTTATCAAGAATTTTGGGACATAACATACATACAGCCACTACATTTGTAAAATAAGGTTGTAAGATAAGTTAACATACGCCCACATTAGAAGTCAAAGAGTGAAATAACGTGTTTCATAGCTGAAAATTCAAGGGAGATAATAGAAAAACATGTAGTTTGCTTACAGGGAAAGTCATTTTTTTAGGGTTTAAACAGTAAGGTTAACAGTTAATGAAAACTACAGACCAAAAATATACAGATATATATGCTCTTTACCTTATCTGAAAGTTTTATCTAATATAATCCTGCCGTTAAATTCTTAATGCCAAAGCTATTTGACTTACGTTGGCTGGTTAAATTCGATATGTTTCATGGTAAGGAAATGTGTCTCCTACGTATTCTGAAAGTTTCAACTAAAACATCGTGTCTCTATGAGGCCCGACACCAAAACTATTCTAAGCCAGTTAGTTAACAAGTAGCACAAACTGTTAATTAACCCTTTTTAAACAAATTCAGTTCGATGAAGTAGTTACAAGGACGTTAATAGCATATTTTAGAAATAGTTTTGATAATGAAAATATTTCATATTGTCCCTTTAGAATGAGGTTTATGAAAATATGTACAAGTATGATACCATATTATTCTTCTATTACATTTGTAATATTTTTTCTTTTAACTGGAAAGGCTAACTTATAACAAGGTGTAATATCAATTTATCTGACTTTACAGAAAAATAAAACATTTCTGCATAATATTACACCTGTGTACAAAGAATACAACTACTATTGATCTTTTCACAATACTACATGTAAAAATTTACTCATAAAGACATTGTCATTTTAATTCATTCAGATGCATAAAACCATATCTTATATAGGCTCAAATCAAATCTAGAACGTATATTGCAGTCGTTCTATTTTAGCGCGACTTTGTGTACAGTCATCACAATTTGTAGATTTATAGCTTAATGGCGGGCCACAGTGTTGTATTATGTGGTATTGTAATCCACATATGATTTAATCTTGTAGGTACTATAGGTAATTCACATCGCTTTAATTAATTTAGTTAATTAGTTAAGAATAGTTTCTCGTTATTCATGTTCCATCCACGTGTCAAATATAGCTATATTTAGCAGTTTAAATTGTTCATATAAATTGTCTACGTACCTTCAATCCATTTATATATATATATATCTAATAACAAACTGTTTCGCTCTAATAAACACGGTAGAGAATGATATGTCAATCTTAAATTAGGCCAAACGGGCTGTGAGTTGATGACACGTTTGACTGTTTGTAGTGCTCTAAGGGCAATAACTCGAGTTAAGTCTAATCTTTTTTTGTAGTAGAGGGATGGGGGATACTAAACAATTTCAAGTTTGTCAGAATCTATCAAGAATTGTGTCTTCTAAATTGTTAACAAACAGTTTTAGGCAGACGGATCGACGTCAGTGGTGTTAATATATGCTCCACATTTCATTCAAAATTTATGTAAAAGAGTTTTTAAGAAGAGAATACGATGCAATTGGGTTTCGTGACTGATATGTTTTGGCACAGAAAAGATTACGACTGTATCTTATAGATAGCTGTAAGTAGTATGCATCTCTTACTCAGTACATTCAATAACTTTGGGATGTTATCTCATATGACTTGCAATCACAACAGTCCGAACCATTTGATCACGGCGTAGGGCTAAGCATGGTATATTCCTCATATATGTGGTACGGGAGTGATCTGGTTTACGAAGCTGTGGTAAGATCAGTAGAAATTGATTGTCCTGAAACCTGTGATTATGGCATGGAATGGTCATATTATTTTTGTTCAAGTGCAAAGAACATACTTTAATTCAGGTGTCTCTAACGTACATGAATTTACGTATTTAGTATTGCCAACCGTGCCATTGACATTATATTTCGATTTGGTTAATTGACAGGAATTGTGTATAGGTTTATTTAATATTAATAAACTGGAATGACATGATCTTCAAAGCTGTGGTGATGGTATGAATCTGTGATACTGGAATAACATGGTCTTCAAAACTGTGGTGATAATATGAATCTGTGACTCTGGAATGACACGATCTTCAAAGCTGCTGTGATGGTATGAATCTGGCACTGGAATAACATGATCTTCAAAACTGTGGTGATGGCACAAATCTGTGGCACTGGAATGACATCTTCAAAGCTTTCGTGATGGAATGTAGTTTTTACTGGAATGACAATATGGTCTTCAAATCTGTTATAATGACATGAAATAGGCTTTTTACTGGAATGACAGCATGGTCTTCAAATCTGTTATAATGGCATGAAATAGACTTTTTACTAGAATGACAATATGGTCTTCAAATCTGTTATAATGACATGAAATAGACTTTTTACTGGATTGACAACATGGTCTTCAAATCTGATATAATGACATGAAATAGGCTTTTTACTGGAATGACAACATGGTCTTCAAATCTGTTATAATCACATGAAATAGACTTTTTACTGGAATGACAATATGGTCTTCAAATCTGTTATAATGACATGAAATAGGCTTTTTACTGGAATGACAACATGGTCTTCAAATCTGTTATAATGACATGAAATAGACTTTTTACTGGAATGACAATATGGTCTTCAAATCTGTTATAATGACATGAAATAGACTTTTTACTGGAATGACAATATGGTCTTCAAATCTGTTATAATGACATGAAATAGACTTTTTACTGGAATGACAATATGGTCTTCAAATCTGTTATAATGACATGAAATAGACTTTTTACTGGAATGACAATATGGTCTTCAAATCTGTTATAATGACATGAAATAGGCTTTTTACTGGAATGACAACATGGTCTTCAAATCTGTTATAATGACATGAAATAGACTTTTTACTGGAATGACAATATGGTCTTCAAATCTGTTATAATGACATGAAATAGACTTTTTACTGGAATGACAATATGGTCTTCAAATCTGTTATAATGACATGAAATAGACTTTTTACTGGAATGACAATATGGTCTTCAAATCTGTTATAATGACATGAAATAGGCTTTTTACTGGAATGACAACATGGTCTTCAAATCTGTTATAATGACATGAAATAGACTTTTTACTGGAATGACAATATGGTTTTCAAACCTGTTATAATGACATGAAATTGACTTTTTACTGGATTGACAATATGGTCTTCAAATCTGTTATAATCACATGAAATAGATTTTTTACTGGAATAACAACATGGTCTTCAAATCTGTTATAATGACATGAAATAGACTTTTTACTGGAATGACAATATGGTCTTCAAATCTGTTATAATGACATGAAATAGACCTTTTACTGGAATGACAATATGGTCTTCAAATCTGTTATAATGACAAGAAATAGACTTTTTACTGGTTTGACAACATGGTCTTCAAATCTGTTATAACGACATGAAATAGACTTTTTACTGGAATGACAATATGGTCTTCAAATCTGTTATAATGACATGAAATAGACTTTTTACTGGAATGACAATATGGTCTTCAAATCTGTTATAATCACATGAAATAGACTTTTTACTGGTTTGACAACATGGTCTTCAAATCTATTATAATGACATGAAATAGACTTTTTACTGGAATGACAATATGGTCTTCAAATCTGTTATAATGACATGAAATGGACTTTTACTGGAATGACAACATGGTCTTCAAATCTGTTATAATGACATGAAATAGACTTTTTACTGGAATGACAACATGGTCTTCAAATCTGTTATAATGACATGAAATAGACTTTTTACTGGAATGACAATATGGTCTTCAAATCTGTTATAATGAAATGAAATAGACTTTTTACTGGTTTGACAACATGGTCTTCAAATCTGTTATAATGACATGAAATAGACTTTTTACTGGTTTGACAACATGGTCTTCAAATCTGTTATAATGACATGAAATAGACTTTTTACTGGTTTGACAACATGGTCTTCAAATCTGTTATAATGACATGAAATAGACTTTTTACTGGAATGACAATATGGTCTTCAAATCTGTTATAATGACATGAAATAGACTTTTTACTGGAATGACAATATGGTCTTCAAATCTGTTTCAATGACATGAAATAGACTTTTTACTGGTTTGACAACATGGTCTTCAAATCTGTTATAATCACATGAAATAGACTTTTTACTGGAATGACAATATGGTCTTCAAATCTGTTATAATGACATGGAATAGACTTTTTACTGGATTGACAACATGGTCTTCAAATCTGTGATAATGACATGAAATAGACTTTTTACTGGAATGACAATATGGTCTTCAAATCTGTTATAATGACATGGAATAGACTTTTTACTGGATTGACAACATGGTCTTCAAATCTGTTATAATGACATGAAATAGACTTTTTACTGGTTTGACAACATGGTCTTCAAATCTGTTATAATGACATTAAATAGACTTTTTACTGGAATGACAACATGGTCTTCAAATCTGTTATAATGACATGAAATAGACTTTTTACTGGTTTGACAACATGGTCTTCAAATCTGTTATAATGACATTAAATAGACTTTTTACTGAATTAACATGGTCTTTAAAGCTCTGACAATGACATGAAATGGCCCTAAAATAGTACTAAAAAACACAGTCCTAACATCTGCGATAATGGCATGAAATGGTTCTCAAATATGTGACACTGGCATGAATGGTCTTCAAAGATGTGCTAATGACATTATTGCACATGACATTATTGTGGTACAGGAATTACATGATCTTTAAAGCGAGTCAGGGCTACCTCATACGTCAGTACGTCAGTGAGTTCGTCACTCCGTCAATGAGTTCGCCACTCCGTCAATCAGTTCGTCACTACGTCAGTGAGTTCGCCACTCCGTCACTGGAGTCCATCAATACGTCGATGCTACCTTACAATTTTATAACTTTTGTTTTTAATAAGTTCTTAAACGAAAAACGACATTTGACGGAGTATTTAAATCAAATCGTCTATAGAACATGTCAAAAACTCAAAAAGAAATTTCGTACAAATTGGGGAATATCTAATTTCCATCAGTAAACGAAAATAAGATACAAGCTAATGACTTCGATTTTCGTGTTTTTAAAGCATCGTAACTCGTTTCTATTATTGTATGAACCTATATCAACATTCTTGCAGGATATCGATCTCAATTTGCTTATGGGTCGTGCAAGTGAAATATCTTGTATGTAGGCTATACAAATAGGCCAGAATTTTAACAATTCTTGGTATGTTTACGTATAATTTTGTGTACATCGTTTAATATGATTTTTTTATGAACGATTTTTGAGTTAATTGATTTTGATCTATCCAAAATAAACGAATTG
>NW_008709614.1:1173563-1177512 GCF_000327385.1 Lottia gigantea | reverse complement strand
CATCAGAGCAGCACTGATGTCCGTCAGTAAGTCGATGGTTTCCTCAAGCCCGTTAATAGTACCGAAACTTTCGAAACTTAGTCCTGTATTCTTTCGCTTTGGTATTTACGTAGAGCCCCGTAATTTTGTAAGGTAGCATCAACGAATGACGTCAGTGAGTTCGCCACTACGTCAATGAGTTCGCCACTACGTCAATGAGTTCGCCACTACGTCAATGAGTTCGCCACTACGTCAGTGAGTTCGTCACTCCGTCATACGGAGTGACGGGCCGTTTGATGGGGTGGCCTAATCCTTAGCAGAAAGACGGAAGAGGTATTCATGGACTGGCTCCAATGACAGATATCAATAAAGTCCGGGGGCTTTCAATTCAACCTAAAGGAATGCTAAAACTGAATGCCAATAAATGAGGTATTCAGCCCTGGATTGCTTCATACTTAACAACATATATGAGTTCACCACTCCATCAATGGGTTCGCCACTAAGTCATTGAGTTCGCCACTCCGTCAATGAGTTCACCACTACGTCAGTGAATTGTCCACTCCGTCAATGAGTTCGCCACTATGCCAATGAATTCGCCACTATGTCACTGCAATGATTGACGGACTAACGACAGATTGAAAAAAAAAAAGAAAATGTTCAAGGAATCTAGGAAAGCGGTGAAAAAATCTATCACGATTTTAGTATAGTGAAAGTATAACAAAATTTTATGGCACTATTAGCAGACAAAACAGTTTTCTTATTATTTGTTTTATTAAAAATAAAAGAATACCAGAATTCGACATAAAATATTACAAGTTTTTGAAAAAATATATATTTTCACAGTTATCATAATCATGGCAAACGAGTGATGGCAGCTTTAATCTCATTTATTCTTCTGTTTTAAAAAAATAATATAATATCTCCATTGATCACAGCACATTTCAATATGGTTTGTAACTTACAAATGCATAATGTAAATATTGTCTAACGCATTCAGAAGCAACAATTCAAGTGTTGGAGTTTAACGTCTTTTTTCATTGAAAATGCAATATAATTATGACTACAAATTTTTTCACATCATTTGTTCCATATTAAAGAGATTGTCCAAAGTTTTTTTTTTTAACTTCACATATGTATTGGGAACACTGAAAGGATCAATTTTCACCATTCCAATCTTCAATAGGACGTCTGAGGTTCATGTAATTCCCTCTAAACCATCGCAAAAACTGAAAATAATATATAAGAAACTTTCAGATGGTGAAGTAATAAAACGCCCCCCCCCCCCCCTTCGTTTTAGTGGAATTGCAAGAAACGCAGATCTGAAAATTAGAATGGTGCAAATCAGTGTCCCTGATAATCATAAAAAGTTTACAAAATCTTAAATAATAAACAGATGTAAATAATTACGGTAACAAAATTATAACCAAATTAATGTCAAAACAATAATCGGTGGAAGAGATAACTGTGTTCCCAGGAAAACTTTGACGCTGTTTTTGACAAACAAAGATCAATAACTAAAAAAACCGTTAATTGAACATAAATTGAAGATCGAAGTTATTTCCAATATAGCATTCCAAATTTCGACAAAAGCAGAAGAAATTTTTTTCTATAGTGATCACCAATCCATTTCGAAGAAAAATCGCGATAAGTTCTCAACAATATACATAACATGCCAAAGTCCATCAAGATCAGGTTACAACTGCAGTCTCGTTCGTATTCACATGCCAAATTCGTTTATTTTGGATAGATCAAAATCAATTAACTCAAAAATCGTTCGTAAAAAAATCATATTAAATGATGTACACAAAATTATACGTAAGCATACCAAGAATTGTTAAAATTCTGGCCTTTTTGTATAGCCTACATACAAGATATTTGAGTCAGGGCTACCTCATACCAAATTGAGATCGATATAGCAAGAATGTTGATATAGGTTCATACAATAATAGAAACGAGTTACGATGCTTTAAAAACACGAAAATCGAAGTCATTAGCTTGTATCTTATTTTCGTTTACTGATGGAAATTAGATATTCCCCAATTTGTACGAAATTTTTTTTTTAGTTTTTGACATGTTCTATAGACGATTTGATTTAAATACTCCGTCAAATGTCGTTTTTCGTTTAAGAACTTAATAAAAACAAAAGTTATAAAATTGTAAGGTAGCATCGACGTATTGATGGACTCCAGTGACGGAGTGGCGAACTCACTGACGTAGTGACGAACTCATTGACGGAGTGGCGAACTCATTGACGGAGTGACGAACTCATTGACGGAGTGGCGAACTCATTGACGGAGTGGCAAACTCATTGACGGAGTGGCGAACTCATTGACGGAGTGACGAACTCTTTGACGGAGTGACGAACTCACTGACGGAGTGACGTATGAGGTAGCCCTAGACAGGGGAAAACATTTCATCCGTCATCCGTCATTCGTCGATGCTACCTTACAAAATTACAGGGCTCTATGTAGGGCACTTCTTCATGCGTCGCTCCGGCATTGGTGTCAATGGATCCATCATTCCCGTCAGTCCGTCATTAGCTTTATCCGTCATTGGCGTCAGTCCGTCAATCATCCAAGTGACGGAGTGGCGAACTCATTGACGGAGTGGCGAACTCTTTGACGGAGTGACGAACTCATTGACGGAGTGACGAATTCACTGACGTACTGACGTATGAGGTAGCCCCTAGACATACACGCCTTATTCATCCGTCATTCCGTCAATGAATCGGTAGCTCCGTTATTCATTGCCATTGGCTTAATCCGTCATTTGCGTCAGTCCGTCAATCATCCAAGTGACGTAGTGGCGAACTCATTGACGTAGTGGCGAACTCACTGACGGAGTGACGAACTCATTGACGGAGTGACGAACTCATTGACGGAGTGACGAACTCATTGACGGAGTGACGAACTCACTGACGTACTGACGTATGAGGTAGCCCTGAAGCATACACGCCTTATTCATCCGTCACTCCGTCAATGAATCGGAAGCTCCGTCATTCATTGCCATTGGCTTAATCCGTCATTTGCATCAGTCCGTCAATCATCCAAGTGATCATCCAAGTGACGGAGTGGCGAACTCATTGACGGAGTGGCGAACTCACTGACGGAGTGACGAACTCATTGACGGAGTGACGAACTCATTGACGGAGTGACGAACTCACTGACGTACTGACGTATGAGGTAGCCCTGAAGCATACACGCCATATTCATCCGTCACTCTGTCAATGAATCGGTAGCTCTGTCATTCATTGCCATTGGCTTAATCCGTCATTTGCGTCAATCCGTCAATCATCCAAGTGACGGAGTGGCGAACTCATTGACGTAGCGGCGAACTCACTGACGGAGTGACGAACTCATTGACGGAGTGATGAACTCACTGACGTATGAGGTAGCCCTGAAGCATACACGCCTTATTCATCCGTCACTCCGTCAATGAATCGGTAGCTCCGTCATTCATTGCCATTAGCTTAATCCGTCATTGACGTCAGTCCGTCAATCATCCAAGTGACGTAGTGGCGAACTCATTGACGGAGTGGCGAACTCATTGACGGAGTGACGAACTCATTGACGGAGTGGCGAACTCATTGACGGAGTGACGAACTCACTGACGGAGTGACGTATGAGGTAGCCCTAGACAGGGGAAAACATTTCATCCGTCATTCGTCGATGCTACCTTACAGAATACGAAACACCAATATTTACAAAAGAAAACGAAAAATTAAATGCAGCATTGATTAAGTCAGTATAATTCAGCCATTTCGCTAAACTAAAGGAATGCATCAGAGACTCACTGATGTCCGTCGGTAAGTCAATATTTTCGTCGAGCCCGTTACTAGTACCGAAACTTCCAAAACTTAATCCTGTATTCTTTCGCTTTGTTGTTTACATAGAGCCCCGTAATTTTGTAAGGTAGCATCGACGAATGACGGATGAAATGTTTACCGTGGCCAGGGCTTCCTCATACGTCA
>NW_008709614.1:1165124-1172232 GCF_000327385.1 Lottia gigantea | reverse complement strand
TGTAAAATAATCTTAGAATGAATCAAAAACTAAACTTTGATCACATTGTCAGGTTAACTAAACCATTGACGTGACGCACCGACGATCGAAGGATTCATTGACGGAGTGGCGAACTCATTGACGGAGTGGCGAACTCATTGACGGAGTGGCGAACTCACTGACGTACTGACGTATGAGGAAGCCCTACATCAGGGAAAACATTTCATCCGTCATTCCTCGATGCTACCTTACAGAATACGAAACACCAATAATTACCAAAGAAAACGAAAAAATAAATGCAACATTGATTCAGTCAGTACACTTCAGCCATTTTGCCAAACTTAAGGAATGGATCAGAGCATCAATGATGTCCGTCAGTAAGTCGATGTTTTCGTCAAGCCCGTTACTAGTACCGAAACTTCCGAAACTTAATCCTGTATTCTTTCGCTTTGTTATTTATGTTTATTGTTAGTTTAGCGAAATGGCTGAATTATACTGACTTAATCAATGCTTTTTTTTTCGTTTTCTTTTGTAATTATTGGTGTTTCGTATTCTGTAAGGTAGCATCGACAAATGACGGGTGAAATGTTTTCCCCTGTCTAGGGCTTCCTCATACGTCAGTACGTCAGTGAGTTCGCCACTCCGTCAATGAGTTCGTCACTCCGTCAATGAGTTCGCCACTCCGTCAATGAGTTCGCCACTCCGTCACTTGGATTATTGATGGGCAGATGCCAATGACGGATTAAGCCAATGGCAATGAATGACGGAGCTA
The DNA here is from genome assembly GCF_000327385.1 of Lottia gigantea. Classification (NCBI taxonomy): domain Eukaryota; kingdom Metazoa; phylum Mollusca; class Gastropoda; family Lottiidae; genus Lottia; species Lottia gigantea. The sequence continues at coordinate 1,171,481 of NW_008709614.1, read as the reverse complement.
CCGATTCATTGACGGAGTGACGGATGAATAAGGCTTGTATGCTGAAGGGCTAATTCATACGTCAGTACGTCAATGAGTTCGTCACTCCGTCATTGAGTTCGTCACTCCGTCAATGAGTTCGTCACTCCGTCAATGAGTTCGTCACTCCGTCAATGAGTTCGTCACTCCGTCAATGAGTTCGCCATTCCGTCAATGAGTTCGCCACTACGTCACTTGGATGATTGACGGACTGACGCCAATGATGGATTAAGCCAATGGCAATGAATGACGGAGCTACCGATTCATTGACGGAGAGACGGATGAATAAGGTGTGTATGCTTAAGGGCTACCTCATACGTCAGTACGTCAGTGAGTTCGTCACTCCGTCAATGAGTTTGTCACTCCGTCAATGAGTTCGCCACTACGTCAATGAGTTGGCCACCCCGTCAATGAGTTCGTCACTCCGTCAGTGAGTTCGCCACTACGTCAATGAGTTCGCCACTACGTCACTTGGATGATTGACAGACTGACGCCAATGACGGATTAAGCCAATGGCAATGAATGACGGAGCTACCGATTCATTGACGGAGTGACGGATGAATAAGGCGTGTATGCTGAAGGACTACCTCATACGTCAGTACGTCAGTGAGTTCGTCACTCCGTCAATGAGTTCGTCACTCCGCCAATGAGTTCGCCACTCCGTCAATGAGTTCGCCATTCCGTCAATGAGTTCGCCACTCCGTCACTTGGATGATTGACGGACTGACGCCAATGACGGAGTGATGGAATCATTGACGGATGAATAAGGTGTGTATAAGCCCTGGATTATGTTATACGTAATTACGTCAATCCATCACTGGGATGATTGGCGGACTGACGTCAATGACGGATTGAGCCAATAACGCAGTGATGGATGAATTAGCTGTGTATCAGCCCTGGACTACTTCATACGTCATTACGTCAATGAGTTCGCCACTGACAGACTGGCATATTCTTTCGTTTTATTTTAAGAAACGCTAGTATTCATCATTTTGTAAGGTAGCATCGACGTACGTCTTTCTAAAAATTTCGTTTTGATTTCGTTTTGTGATTATAATTCATTAATATTACATTTTTTGTTCGGTAGCATTGACGATTGACGTTATGATGGAATCACTGACGTGAGTGGCGAACTCATTGACGGAGTGACGAACTCACTGACGGAGTGACGGGTGAGGTAGAATTAATTGTTTAAAGCTGTATTAATGAATTATTTCAAAATCTGTGTCACTGGAATGATATTTATTGTCTTCTTCAAAACTTTGGTTTGTCATGACATGATCTACAATGCTGTGGTGTAGGATTGACATGAAATGAATGCGCTTCAAAGCTGTGGTTTATTTAATCAATTTTATAATTTAATAATTCTCTAGTTTTAGTAAGAGTAGTATATTCTTATCAATTGACTGATGAACAATAATAGATGTGAAAATTTGTTGAAATAGAATGAAGGGATTTTTTACTGCCGTTGATAAAAGCATAATGCTTAATACGTGACCGTTTATTATCGTGGCGGTTTTACAAAAAGGGAGATTGAAGATTTACTTTAAAGCGTTTCTATTGTTGAGAGAACTGAAACATTCCATTGACCAGACGTACTCTTGACAACGATCTTTGACAATTCAGAAAAGAAACCATATTAGCATAACTCACTGAATCTAGAAAAAAAAAAACAACTTTAGTTATTTTGTAGGAGTTTTGAAAGTTTCTTCTTGAATAGTGAAAACAGTTATCAGTTGAAAAGGGATGTAAAGACCAAAACATAAGGTAAAATACAGTTAATTTCAATCAAAATGCTATTAAACGTTTAATTGGGGGGATGTTATTTAGTGTATTCCGAGTCTTTACTTTCTTTTTATTTAGACTAATCACAGACTCCTGTTACTTATTGATAAACGATTCTCGAATTCTTCAACATTTCTTCTGTATTTCAATTTCTCCCGATGTTTAAGTTTTGTGTGAATAGAATGACTAACGAAATGATAAAGTAGGTCAAGAAGTGGGACTGTTGGATAAGTATATAAAAATAGAACTTTACACTGATAAATAGAGGCCAAGGTCGGATACTTTTTAACTAATAAGTAGTACACACATTGAGTTATTTGATATATTTGACATAATATATAACAAATATTTCAGGAGGTTTCACCAACAGTTACATTGCATAGTTATCAGACGATGTCGCAGGCCGTAGCAAGACTGTTGGAAGGGGAGTTTGATATAAAGCGGGTGTGGCCGTATTGCCCCCTTGTAGCTACGGGCCTGAAATGACATTAAGATAAAATAAGATAAGATGAGATTTATTGCATATACGCCCATTGTTGGCAGCATCCAAATATAGAAACAGTACTATAAGGTGAAAGATATAATGAACACAGATATGATATAGATATAATAATGATACATGCTAAATAGACAAAATAACAATGGTACTTAATATATAAAACAATGAAAAGGAATCATGGTCCTTTGTAGGCGATAAGATAACTCGTTAGGCTCAAGCATATTTTTCATATGATGATATTACTAGGTTTGAAGCAATCTCTATCTCTTGATTACTGAACTTCTGGTGTAAGATATTTTGAAAAAGTATTTTGAAAATTGGAATGGTGCAAATTTTTTTTATCAGTGTCCTCAATACACGTAAAAAAAAATTTGAAAACCTCTTTTCTATCCCTTTAATTTTTGACCTATTTTGCAATATTGGCATTTAAAGTTTCTAATACAAGTTATTTCCCTTCATTTATTTCATTTCATCAATTCCTTATCGTAACCAAAAGTCTGTAATAAATGACAGGTGGAAATCGAAAAGAAAGAGGACGTATGTCGGTGTCCAGGCAAACTTTCTCCATTGCACACTGCAAATGTAACAATGTTTTCCTGATCTTGATCTGGTTTTAAACGTTTTCTGTATTTCATTATTTATTTCATCTATATAACTATACCATCCCTTGCCTTTTTCACCAGTATTTGATGATCATGATATTGTTATTCGACTCTTCAATAGGAACATCTAACATTTTGGAATAGAAAGTATAAGAATTATGAAATTAAACTTGCTGATATATCTCGTGACGATTATCTTTATTCATATAATCAACTGATGATTCTTTTTAAAGGACAAAATGGCGTTGAAAGAATTCTGGAGTTACCTGTGTGAGATGACATCTAAATATATACCTGAATGTATGTATGAGTTTATACCAGAATCTATTATTGTTAGGACATTACTGATTGGTACTGTTACTGGCTTTATAACTCATATGGTATTTAAAAAGCGATATAATTTGCCACCCGGACCCGTCTCATTTCCACTAATTGGTAGTCTTGTTTGTAAGTATTATTAGGTTTTATATCATAAGATAAAGCTGTCTGTGTCGATAAATAAGTAAGCTAATGGTGACATTGGATTGTACGCTAGCTATAACAGACAATGCGAGCCCTAGACAGAAAGTCTGTAAACTTCAAGCCTGTCATTGACTGTATTCGCTAGCCTACATTAAAACTGCTGCATTCCGTGATACAAGAAGGTGGCTATTGAAGACGAAGTGAAGATGATCAGACGAATGATTCCCCACTAAATTAAAACAAATGCAGCGTCTGACACTCCTGCAACTGATTCCAATCGTTCATAACTGGACATAGCGTAATCAGAATATTATTTCAGGCTGGATAAGAAGTCAATGTGGGAATAGGAACTTATGGACTATGCGCTGAAGCTTTTAAGAAGTCTCATTAAAATGTCACAGTATTCTATCAATAGGCTTTATATTTCAGTTTTTTCAAAGGAATGTATCCCACAAAAACTATTTGAATTATACAGAAAATATGGTCCCGTTTTTAGCATATCTATAGGTAAAGATATCTTGATAACTACAACCTCCTTTTACCTTATTCAAAAACCTTACTTTGACTACGAACCTTTTAACTTCATATGAGTTGAACACGATATTTCATATGTAGACTACATAGGGTTTATAAAACACCAGGTTTCGTTTGTCCAGTGTGTTTTTATATTTCTTACACCGATTCGAATGATATTCATGGCAGGAACTGGGTATGTAGATTGTAACATTTGACATAACAGTCACAAGAATTTGTGTCTTCGTATTCTAATTTTACTATTTTTGTTTTAATGCTGCTTGCTATTTTAACCCTTTTCTTTATATTCAGGACCTCAAACAGTAATTGTATTAAATGATATAGATGTTGTTAATGAAGCATTGTTGAAGAAAGGGTCACACTATTCCGATCGAGTGCAAATGTTTACTAGTATGTTCAAGTTTGTGATCGGAAGTTTATTTTTTGACAATTCGATCTATATAATATGTACCTTTGTGTGCCTACAATCTACACGATTGATAATGAATGATAACATAAAGCCGAGAGTACTCCATAATAAGAAAGAATCCATAATAATTTGTTTATGACGAAAATCCTTGTCATTTTTATGGTGTTTTTATTTTGTTGCAGTAACAACTTCAGTTCAATATAATTCTAATCGCTTTATTTCCAGTTAGAGAAACGTTGCACAACGGAGAGGATATAATATTTGGTCAATTCGGATCAGGATGGAAGTTAAGGAGAAAACTGGCCTCAAGAGCTATAAGGTATTGTCTTTATAAAAAGGGATATTGGATATTTCAGCTTTCCGAATTGAAATCGTATTAATGCCTATAAGACTTTTCCAACGTATTATCATTAGCATATATATCAAGAATCGCACAAAATCTGCATCTTCACAATGTCAACCTATAACGAACTTCGTCTTATACCTTGACTGCAAAAGCCACCTATCTTGATTCACATATTGTGTTTGTACATGCAGCGATTTGATTGGATTGTGCGTTAGGGAAAATAGTCAATAAGAGTCCTCGGTACGCAATAATAATGTTTAAAGTCTTTCTCTTTCTGTCTGCCCGAGGCCCCGTGTACTAAAGGCTGTGCACGTTAAAACGTCTTCATTAGCCACATGGTGCAGAAAAATGGGACGTAAAACTCCATTCATTTCATATGTCGATGGATCTCATTGGTAGAGTTCGCTGTTGTACAACCCAAATAGATGCATTCAGTGATACAAGAAAGGTGGCTATTGGCCATTACGGTCAAGGTATAAGACGATGTTCGTAATATGATGACAGTATGAAGATGGTTATAGTGTGTTTACAATGTATCTAATGGTCGGACATAGTTCACTTGTATATGCAGACGTAAATATTAAAGAATTAATCAGAATGATTTTTAAGAACTCTTACTGATACTTTTGTTTCAGATTGTTCATGAGTACAGATAATTTCAACCACAAGCTAGAAGAAGCCGTTACTAAAACAATAGAAGCTATGTTAAAAGAAAAAGGAGCCTTCAATCCCAAACCTTATTTATTTTACGCAACTTTAAATATCATAGCAGCTATGTGTTTTGGGAAAAGGTATGTTTTTCATACACTCATTAGCTATATCAGGTGATGAGTTGTTTTGATTGCTTAATGCATGGATAATAACCGCAATAATTGCCACTACACATAATAATGTAATGTCTCTCAAGCACTCAATAGTCTATAAAAGTCCTGTAAAAAAACCTCTTTTTGTTCCAGCTATGATTTTGACGACCCTGAATATTGGGAGCTTCTGAATCTTTTAGAAAGGAATGCCGAAGTTCAAAATGAAAACCTAGTATTAGAAAATGTTTTTCCATATTTTGCCGGGATTTATAAAACTAAAAGATGTCGTGATGCAGAGGGAATAATGAACAGATTTATGTCTTACGTTGAACGTCATGTCAATGAACATAGAGCAAAATTCGTGCCAGGTAGGCCTATGTATAATATAGCTTATTGTCAAAATGCCGCATGTTTTTCTGAAAACCAGTTACACCACCTTTGTCAATCGATGGCTCGTGATCTGGAAGTGTAGATAATATATTTTTTGATATGATACATTCTTATATTGTTTTATATATATTCATATTGTACTATTTGAATGATTTAGGTGAGGTTCACGATCTAACTGACAGTCTGTTACAATCTGAAATTGAACTAACTGAGGAAGGTAAAGATGATATGGCGAACTTTAAACCAATTCACGTGCAATTAATTGTTTTTGATGTGTTTTTAGGTGAGTATTGTTAACATATAAATTTGTGCAGTTTCTCTATCTGCGGTGTGAGTGTGATATAAGTGAATAGCACCTGTGGAATAATATCTCTGTTAGTGCAATATAGGTGTATTTCAGCTGAGGAAAAATATCTTTTTTTTTAATTTGTATATTAAATGTGCTCTGACCATATAAATCTGCTTTTGTGTCAAGCGAAATAGAGTCTTTAAACATTAAATTCATGTCA
>NW_008709614.1:1028718-1165074 GCF_000327385.1 Lottia gigantea | reverse complement strand
CAAAATGTCGAATTTTACAGCTGGAAACGACACATCAAGATCAACACTACTGTGGATGCTGATGTTTATTATTGGTACTCCCGGAGTACAACAAAAAATACATCAAGAAATCGACAAAGTCGTCGGTAAGTCCGAAAGCTGTCTGTCTGGAGGTCTACACAACTTACATGGGGAAACCTGAAACATGCAAAGATTTGGCTCAAAGGGACATGTCCACCATCTGTTTGACCAATCGTATCTTAGTCTCAATAAAAGGAGATGGTTATATTGAAGTCGAATTAATAGTTGTTTTTTTTTAATGAGAAATAAAATTTGGATTCTCCAGGAAATCTTACTCGCCCCCCCCCTCTCTTTTCCAACCTATTTTCCCATTGCCCTCCCATATATATTATATATATAAGATATATTACTTAATAATAATAATGAGATTGTATTTTTGTTATTTTACCAGGTCATGACAGATATCCAACTACTCAGGACCGTAGTAACCTCCCTTATTTAGATGCTGTGTTACATGAATCTATGAGGTTGGGACCAGTTGTACCTCTAGGTGTTCCTCATTCTACTTCTTGTGACACTACAATAGGTAGATATAGCTTATTACAGCACGATACAAACATTCTGGCTGTCAAATAAAGCATTTCCAGCCTGAATAATGAGTAAAAGTATCTGTGTCTATTTTTTGACCCAAATGTCCCAAAAGCTAAATAGATGAAAATAAAAATTACTGTAACTAAATTTATTTAAATTTATCGAGCTTAGATACGCAATTCGCGCGAAGAAGAGATATCAATTTATTGCCATATTGATGAAAGTTACAGCGACAACAAAGCAAGTCTTCTTCTGGCCAAAGTTCTTGATGTCCTAAACCTGGACATGAAGAAATAATATTTGGGTCATATACTTGCAAACAGTTATACTTGAACCATTAGATAGTTTGGATTTGGAATAAAAGTTTTACAGTTTTTTCAAGAACTGCTGATTTGGCCGTGTTCATCAAATTTAGTCAAGAAAATCATGTAAGGAAAGATGATATCACAAAGACAATGGAGAAATAGCATTTATATTTTTGTAGGTAAATATGATGTACCAAAGGGAACATTTATCTTTATCAATCATTATGCCCTTCATTTGAATCCTGACCATTGGCCAGAAGTAAATAAATTCAAACCAGAAAGATATTTGGACGATGATGGAAAAATGGCACCAAAGCCGGACTACTGGCTACCATTCAGTGCTGGTAGACGAGTTTGTGTTGGAGAACCAATGGCTAAGTCTGAGTTGCATTTAGTTATGGCAGGATTGTTTCAACAGTTAGAAATCTACCAAGAATCAGGCACAACTATTGATACATCATATCGTTCGAAAGCATTTGTTATCACTCCAAAACCATTTAAAATTGTTGTTAAGAAACGAGAATGAAATATGATTTGGTGAACAAATAATACTCGAATGATCAATAATAACTATTTAAAAATGTAATTTTAATGGACCAAGGGTATTTTTTGGCATGTCTTCAGTCGTATAGTAGAGAAATTGTGTAATATCATAAAAAATGATCCATATTGTCATGTATTTTAAATAAAATATATTGGAATTTATTTTGAGTTATTTCTCTAATTCTTTGAAAACCGTTACATTATTAGCTAGTCTAGTCGTGCAATTCCAGTCGAATATAATATTCAATACATGTACATCACATAGAAAATTCTCATAATTATGTAAGGGAGAGGCAACTAATTGGTCACATGGAATGTTGGTCAAAGTAAATTTGTGTTAAACGAATTGGTCACAGTAAGTTGATCATATCAAATAGGTCACAGTAACAAAGTAAAGTATTGTTATTTAATTTTGGACAATATTACAATGTAAAACATTTATTTCAAATAATTTTTACCTTTTCCATTATATTAACACGAACCTTCAATATATACATTTTTCAGATCTGTTACTTTGTATATTTTCTTCGTCAATTTATTATTATTTGTTATTTGGTCTCTTCAGATTTTAAAACGGTGTCGTTTTCTTTTGAACAAACATCTGTTTTCTTCGGGACGTCATAGGTTCCTATCCAGTGGAACATTTTCGGAGGAATTGAAGTAACACCTGTTCTTGCAGATGTATCATTTTTTGGATTATCCGATTGTAGTTCTAGAGCAACACAAGGATTCTCTTGCGGTGCGTTTTTTTCGTCGTTATGATCGTCTGGTTGCTGTTTTTCTGTTTCAACCACTGCCGCTTCGATCCCATCAAGACCGACTGCACTTTGTGCATCATTTCCTTGGATAGAAATATTCTTTGAGAGATTTGATGATAACTTGGTATGCTTGGTTTGACTGTCTCGTTGTTTTGGTGGAGAAGGTTTGAAACATCGCAGGATTACCATTACTCGGTCTCGGAAACTTTTGCTGCACAAAACGTATAGAAAGAAGTTGATGGAGTAGTTCAGCTGCTCGAGGATTTGTGAAATTTCACGGTATATTGCTAAACCAGTATGCTTGGTTTCGAAAATACTTTCGTCGTGGCTAAAGGAGATCATATGTCCAATAGAAATGGGAGTTATGAGAAACATGTAAGCTAATGATACACCGAGTAACATGACAGTGGTTCTTTTCACCTCCTCTGACATCTTTGAACTTGACGCACCGAGAGCATTTTTATTTTGGATTCTTTTCCAAAGATGAAAGCATATAATAGGCGTCAGAATCAACATGAAACTAACAGGAATTATGGAATAAACAAGAGTTCCAATGATGATAAATATTTCAGATAATTGTGCAGGCTCTGGATAATGGGGCACACATTTACCGTTGACAATTCTTGAAGCAAAGGTCCAAACACCGTTGTATGTAATTAAAGCTCCATAAATAACAGAAATAGATATGTAAACATTTTTCCTTGTACAAACAAATTTAGCTTTAAGAGGAAAAACAACAGCGATAAATCTCTCCATGGAGAGTAAAACTACTAACCACGATGAAGACATCTTTGCTGTTCGGAAAAACAAAAAGAAAAATTTACAACCGATGAGACTTTGAGATCTGATATCGATCCCAATCAAGTTTCGGACAAATAATTTGTTATGAGGGTGTAAACAGATCAAAATAGTATCAGAAATGGAAAGTGCCAGTAATACTATGCTGACAGACATTTTACGAAAATGCCTAGAGCACATAACAACGATAGTTAAAGTGTTCCCCAGAAGGCCCAAAACCAGAAATGATGGAACGACAACATAGCCGACATAATCTACATTGGTTGACGCGGGGCTTGGATGAGATTCGGTGTTGTTCGTTGGACACTCTATACTCGTGTCGTTGGTTCCATTAAGGCATCCTTTCACGTTTTCTTCTCCATTTGCTAAGGGGGTTGACGTGGAGTTTTCAGCAAGCAATACATCATTACAGGTTACACAACTACACAGGACCAACGCACCAATAATGAAACCAAATTTTAACCTATAAACAATTAAATACGAAATAAAAAAAAATCATCAATATTCAACAAATATATTCAGTATCAGTAATATCATAGAAGTTTAAAGGTCTCAAGGTTCTGAAAATGTAATGTTTTGGATTAAGTGTTGTTATATTTTTATTTGGAGCATAATGTATTGTTCTGAAACCATCGCGTCCAATTCCACAGCTTTTTAATACCGAAAACACGAGAACAAATAAAATACTGGTAGTGTTAAAAACGTGGACATCTATTTCGACTTGAAGCAAGAGATCAGAATGATGATCTTAGCCTACTTTAATCTTCAGAGCTCGTTTATTTTCAAAAGAATTAGAATATCAACTTGAAAACGGTACAGATCGTCTATCAAGAACTTTGCGGTTATAAAAGAAATAAATGTAAACACACATTATCCTATTAAATTTGTTTTTACAGAGAACAATTTTTAGTCAAAATTTGGAACATTTTCAGTTGAAATGCAAATGAACGAAGTGTGTTTCTATTCAATCAATATTTACTTGCAAATATATAATTTAATTAACGCAAAATCAATACAGATTTAAGCTGAAACCAATTTAAATGCCGAAGTAAGCCCTGACACAGTCAGTAAAAGGAACTATCCTAAAACAGGTTCTTTCTTTTTATTTTTTTTATCTGAGCTTTAACCTCTTAAATAACAACAGAATTTGTAAATACTTTGACAGTCAGTTTTAGATAAAGAATTATAATAGAGTAAAATTAACATAATTTTAAGAGATTTGACTGCAATTATATCTTTAAAAATTAATTCGGAAAGAACGTGATGTGTGATTTTCATTCTGAAATGCTCTATTTACTAAAAATATTAAAATAGTAAATAATAAATTCATTAAACAGCATACAATTTCAACTTTCACAGAGCGAGATTCTGATGAATATATTTTTTACAAAACCATTTACTTACTTTTGCCATGGGAGAGATCTTTCCATGATGATTTGGATGATTTTAATCAAATATGGTCAGTTTTATTTCCCTGTAGATAGTCTTCCAAGCAGAATGGGAAAATTTCCAGCCGCTTTTAGATTTTCTTCCAGTTTGTCAATGATTGACAAACTTAAAGGCTTATAGACCAAGTCCAAAATAAGAACCGAATTTATATCAAATATAAAATAACCCAATTTTCACCTTTCATTCTTTCGGAGATCTAATATCTAATATTCTAAATTAGGACACGTGTCTAGAATATTAATATATTTTTTCAATCTGCGTAACTGCTAAATACTATTGTTCAGTTAAATAGCCTAAAACAATAAGGTTTGTAAAAGAGTGTTAACAAGATAGTAATATCCATGTCAATAATGTTCTTAATAATATCTGATATGAATCCTTAAATCGAACCTGCAATAAATAAATAAATATAGTTTGATGAAACCGGCCTTGGGCACATTTTTTATTGACAAAATTCAAAATGGCTGCCATCCTCGTTAATCTGAGTACTATGTCTGTCATAACTTTGCTTCAAGAAAGGTCAAAAAGCATGGACATTTATGATATTGGTTAAAACTCTTAATTATGCGCAATATGAACATAAAGTGATATGATTAAGAATACATAATAATCAAATAGTTTGCCCATCATTCAATGATTGTACTTGTTGGTAGTTTGATGTAATCTGATTGAGATAACCCAATAAGAATTAAAACGCCCACTGGCAGCTTTGATTCTGAACAAAAATAATCACCAGTATAAAATATTTCAACCTTCCGTAATACACTTTTTGGGTGATACTGAACAATATATTACCAAGTTGTCAAAATCCAGCAAGAATTGTGTCTCTTAATGTTTACGAGCTAAAAATTTAAAGCGTTTTCAAGAAAGAACTCAATAACTCCTATGAGATATTTATCAATAGGGTACATCTATGGGTAATAATGAACAATTTCACCATAATTTTCCAAATTTATAGGGAATTGAGCCATCAAGAGTGTTTAAAATTTAACGTATTTCCAAGAACAAGGACAATAACTCTTTTTCGATTTTCTGATAATCATTTGGGTTGATTCTTAGATGATTACAAACACTCATACCGAGTTTCGTCAAAATCTGTCTTGAAAATTAAAAAATGAACAAGGACGTACAAAAACATAAAATGAAATAATAAATTGAAAATAATAAAATAGTAAAAGGCTTCAGAATGTGGGTTTAACATTATACTTTTCTGTGGTGGATGATTCTATGAGCACGATGTGATGACACACTTAATAATTATACAGCTTAGCAGTCATGGCTTTCTTTTAATATTTCTTAAAAGTTTTATTTAAAGCAGATTTCACAGTTTAACATTCCAGGCTTTGATAACAAATTGCAATAGCCTATCATTGATAGTAGGTAAAACATTATAATGCAGTGTCACATAATTATGCATAAAATGACGGGGAAACTGGGGTCTATGCATAATTTCAGATTTGGCGCCATTGCCGGTTTTGTTTACACACAGCATAAAAGCATATAGAATTGCAATATAAATTATGAATCCTGTGATATTTCATATCATGCGAGGCATAAGCAGGCATAAGCTTACATTGTGGTTTGGCTGAACTTGAAAGTTTGGAGAAGTATAAGAGATATTTGAATTTTTTTTTGTCATTGCTGTGAAAAAATAATGATTATTTTTATTCTATTTAGATAGAAAAGTTCTACAGAATGATAACTCTTGACATTACTGAGCTAAGTTTCACACCACAAATACCAAGCATGTATAATGTGATAAAAATGGTAATAAATGAAACAAATCAACGATTAAAGAATAACTAAAGAATAGAGTCTATATAGACAACGCATGTTTAAATATCAGCCTACTTATTGTTTAACTTTGTCTGATGGGTTTATTACCATTAAGTAATGTTTGATGACTTTAGCATTTTATACATATTATTATAAACAAGTCTAGATACGGAGAATTCTTATAATCTTAAAGACAATGTTCCTGAAAATTCCAATGTTTCTGGCGGTCCGTTAATTGGTTGGATTTGTCGAATATGGGTGTCAGAAAGACAAGTAATCGCAATAGTAGGGGAAATTCATTTCAATAGAGATATTTATTTACAAATACACTTTATACATTTACATTTACATTCTTTTACTCTAATAAATTGACTTAATTAAGTCAAGAGACATTTATCATATTATATATCATTTATATTATTCACAATATAATACATGTCTCACTGTCAATGTTGTTTTCGGATAAATATTACTAGATAGTCAGTATATGACTAAAATGATATTGATCTTAAGATACATTGTCCTAATCCACTGTATCAGATATTTACAATTTATCAAATATAGACAATGTTTCCCATGTTTATATTTACAAGAATTACAGTCAAGTAACCTAATTTCGTGAAAACCTATTATTCGTGGATTTCCGGAAAGGATTAATATTTACATGAGCGACCTTGCGCGACCTCCGCATTAGTTTGTTTTGATAAAAATGGGTTTTCTCTACAATATCAGCTAGTAGAATGAATTCAGTAGTTTCAAGCAAAGTAAAATGTATTAATGTATACTTTGACAAATACAAAATGGCGGATTTCTATTATATCAAACGTTACCATTTTTTATCGGCCGAATTTCATTATAATCCCAAGCGGTAATCGGAATTGCAAGTGTCGTCTGCTAGAATATATTCCAACGAATGAAGCCACGTGATCAACTAGCGGATTCCGTGTCAGCAGAAATTTTCTATGAAAAACAAAGTGGACCATATTCTTATGTTGTTTCAGTGACTTTTAGCAATAAATCACGCTACGTATCTTATTTTGTCAGTCACTATTTTTTTTTTAAATCGTGGTTCTTTGAATGAATTGTCAGTAGTTATAATGAATTGATATTAAAGATAAATACTAAGAGAAGTTAATTATACCACCCGGTATCCATACAACGTTTATTTTTCTAGACTTATTTATAGATCAAACATTGTACGCAAAAATGGGTGACGCATTCTGCCGCCATTGCAGAGTTGGTTGCTCATGAAATATGGGTCAAAGTGAAGGCTTCATAAAGAAAATCGAAATAAACCAATTTTAATTATACAAGTAGAATATCTGAGGAAACATCTAAGACATAAAAATTTTTGTTTATTTTTTTAACTTTGATGAAATTCAGTGTTGAATCCTTATATCCACGAAAATAGGTTACACCACTGTATATAATGGAAATAACTGATATACATTAGCATGTTTTATAATTTGTTTAAATAAAAAACCAAAACTATAAATATCTGATTGGGGTGTAGAGAAACATCCTTCTCTTACTTCCGGTCGCATAGAATAGACACTCTCCTAGACTTCCCGAACAGCCTTCAAATCGCATACCTTTCCTGAATGTTGCCATGCCAAAATCAATAAATCGAATGTCCAAAGTATTTAAGTCAACTAAAATATTATCTGATTTTAAATCATTAAATAGAATATGATTACAATGACTTTTGAATAAACTTTTACAAATATTTTTACAAATAATAATCCAAGCATCTGGTGGCAAATCATATTCCAGATAAATATCTTCTACATTACCATGACCATTATATTCTTGAACTAGACTGTAATTTCTAGACGTTTTTATACGCCCACATGAAATAGGGGGCGTATATTGTCGTCACCCATGTCCGTCCGTCCGTCGAGCCGTCCACAATTGCTCGTAAACACTCTACAGGGCACAATTCTTGACGGATTTTGACGAAACTTAGTATGTGTGTTCGCAATCACCCAAGGATAAACCCTATTGAAAATCAGCGAAATCGAAAAATATTTAGCATGAATTATTGCCCTTGTTAATTTTTAGCTCGTAAACACTCTAGAAGGCACAATTCTTGACAGATTTTGACGAAACTTGGTATGTGTGTTTGTTATCACCCAAGGATAGACCCTATTGAAAATCAGCGAAATCGAAAAATATTAAGTATGAATTATTGCCCTTGTTCTTGAAAACGCGTTCAATTTTTAGCTCGTAAACACTCTAGAAGGCACAATTCTTGAAGGATTTTAACGAAACTTGGTATGAGTGTTCGTAATCACCCAAGGATAAACCCTATTGAAAATCAGCGAAATCTAAAAATATTTAGTATGAATTATTGCCCTTGTTCTTGAAAGCGCATTCAATTTTTAGCCCATAAACACTCTAGAAGGCACAATTCTTGAAGGATTTTAACGAAACTTGGTATTAGTGTTCGTAATCACCCAAGGATAAACCCTATTGAAAATCAGCGAAATCAAAAAATATTTAGTATGAATTATTGCCCTTGTCATTGAAAACGTGTTCAATTTTTAGCTCGTAAACACTCTACAGGGTACAATTCTTGATGGATTTTAACGAAACTTCGTATGAGTGTTTGTAATCACCCAAGGATAAACCCTATTGAAAATCAGCGAAATCGAAAAATATTTAGTATGAATTATTGCCTTTGTTCTTGCAAACCGTTCAATTTTTAGCTCGTAAACACTCTAGAAGGCACAATTCTTGACAGATTTTGACGAAACTTCGTATGAGTGTTTGTAATCACCCAAGGATAAACCCTATAGAAAAATCAGGGAAATCGAAAAATATGTAGTATGAATTATTGCCCTTGTTCTTGAAAACGCGTTCAATTTTTAGCTCGTAAACACTCCAGGAGGCACAATTCTTGACAGACTCTACAAGTCACAATTTTTTTGTTCATAATCACAATTTACAATAGATGTCATTATTTTCCTGAGTATATTTCATAGATTTGTGTACATATTATTATTTTTATAACTGTTGTTTTTACACAGTGCTTTGTATTTATTTTAGTTTATTTTATTATTTGAATTAAAACTTTGTTAATTTATCACATTTTTTCTTATTCCTGTGGCACATTGAGCAGTAATTACTTATAGAATTATTGCTAATGGATAAACTGTCATAATAGTAAAATTCAATTCTTTTCTTGTCCTTATTAGCCAAGACAGCTGCAATCAAGTATACTTACAAATCCATTGCATTTCATGCAAAATAATCAAATATTCGAAAAAAAAATATAAGGATATAAAAAGATTAAATTCAACAGGAGAAAAAAGGTGGTAAATATTAGCAACTCCCACCTGTCATAAACTCGATACATAAAAATTTAAAAAAAATATTTCAACCTAATTTGCTTGAATATAATCTGCAAATACACAATCTATGACAGACTTATTGAAATCACCCAAGGATAAATCTGATCAAAAATCTTGTAAAACACGTATTTTTTTATTCTACAAAGCAGAAGTCTAAAACAAATTTGACAACTTGATGAAATTGATCACAATCAAAACTAAACCTTTTGAAATATAAAATACAAGTTATTGCCGTTATTCTTACAAATGTGTTTGACTTTTAACTTGTGATGGCACAGTTTGTGATGGATTTGGGTATAAGTTGAATATTTCCTGGTGTCTATGTTTGCTATTTTCTAACAAATATTCAATTTCAAACAAAGCTATCAGTGGGCGTATATTACCTTGCCTAGCAAGCTATCTTACGTTGTGTTAAAACACCAAGTAAATTGGGTGTTATATCTTGTCCTTTAAGGTATGATAATATTTGAGCTTCTCGTTCGACATCTTCCCAGCTTACACCATGATGATGAAATTCTTTGATGACAACGTTATTTTTATGTTTTTCATACTTGCTAAATAAACAACACCAAAACTACCTCTTCCTATTTCATTATATGAGTTATCATCATTTATTTCATATCTTATGTCGCTTCTTTTAATATCCTGAAGTACTATACTGTTTAAAGTTTCTGGTAAGTGACCTATATCAATGTATACACAAGGAACAAATGGAGAATTCTGCCGATCGAATCCAAACAGATAACATAGTAGAATTATCTATAAAGGGAAAAATGACCAAAATTGTTAATAATAATTCCGTTCCGAATATCAAATTTTTCAAAACTACTATAGTGTTGCATCAATTGCTGATAAAAAATGTTGATTTGAGCTGGAATCGAAATCAGAATCAAATGAATGGTAGTGCGCATATGAAGTGGAAGATTCATTAGGTGATTTGAAGGAAAAATACACCGAATTTTCATTATCATGAGAACATGTAGATTTATCAGGTGATTTGAAGGAAAAATATTCCGACTTATCACTTTTATATGACCTGCTAGATTCATAAAACGATTGGCATGAATAAAACTCTGAATCATCACTATCATATGAGCTGAGGGTTGGATATGAATTGGTAGCTGAAAAGTCATTAGAAAAATCTGTGAAGGAGTAAAAACATTCAGGAGTATCAGCGTCTGAGTTCTCATATGAGTAGTTATGGTTTACGTGTTATAAAAATTATCCTTGGCAGAATACCAATCCTCTGTATCTCGAAGAGTGCTGTATTTGATATTTACTGGATCAAATAAATCAGATGATGTGCGAATATATTCTATTGACCTAGAGTTAGCAAATCTATCAACATCATGTTTTAGTTGTCCAATAGATGTTTTCAATGATTCGTGCATACTATCAAAAGTGTCTTTAAACTTTTGGAAGTTTACCATTATTTTATGTTCAGAAAACTGTTGTTGGCTTGATGTTCCATTAACTGAAACAGCGTGTAGACCAGAATCTGGAGATCTCGAAGCATCACTTACATCTGAAGACGACGTCTGAATTGAAGTAGAAATTGTAGTGGCACTCACTTCATCAGCTGCTGGTATCCTGTTGTAGTTTGTCGGTGTTGCAGCTACAGAATAGCTGGATATTGTTTGTGTAGCAGCTTCAATTAACTCACTTGATATAGTTTTAGTCTCTGTTGATACAGATTGTGTTGAAGTGTCGAACTGTTGGTGGAGACAATCAGAAAACGGATTTCTTTATGCACTTGGGAAATATAAGGAATATCTTCCGTGCCTGTGTTACTGCTGATCCTGAAAAACAGCAAGATAAAAAAATCCTTAAAAATCGAAGAGCTGTATTAGTTATATATTATACATTAAAATATATTTAAAATGTCATACTGTATTACTGTATTATACATTAAATGCCATCTTGGGAGTTTTTATTTTGGTTTTTGTTTCTTGTTAGGGGTAGGGTTAAACGCTTATCTGATAAGAATGCCAAATCGAGCCGAGTCGTGAAGAGAAGCCATATAATAATAGACTAACCTGTATTGATGTGTTTTTTTCAACAGATCAGAACTATAACCACTGACTGTAGATCGAGTCAGTGCATTACTTTGCATTACCTAAAAAAAACAATCAGTGTTACAATATTTTTTAAAAGGCGGCGCCAGCATCCCGAGACTGAGACTACAAAGGTGTCAGGCTGACCTAACAACAGGAGGGCGGGGGACTGTAAAGGTAGCGATTCATTATGCAGCAGTTTTGTGGGTAGGCGGAAGTGTCTAAGAGGATTCCCCCTCAATAAAACCTTTGGAAAATAAAATTGAATTGACACATATTTAGGAGCAAAATCATTAAAGTGGTGGTAAAATTGGGGGTATAAACCATAATTCCCATTAAAACATACTCCCTGTACCCTGGCTGGCTTGAGGGTAAGTAGCAATATTTTTAAGGATATTGACAAAAGATGGACATTGCATTTTATCAGTGCATCTTTGATGATTAAGTAATGGTTTTAAGCTTATAAATACACAGAGATGTTACAAAACGTACCTTTAATGCCTTTAATCTTAGGCTGTTGAAGCACTGAAGATTTTGACGAATTAAACTTGGTTGAAATCCATCAAAAAGAATCTTACTCTGATAGTAGGCGTCCATAATTTCCGAGTTTAACATCAGTCTTTGTTGAAGAGTTCAATATAAACAGTAAAATTATGATAATTTTACTAGAGAACGTTCTATCAACTCCTAGAATTCTAGAGTTCCAAGAATAGAATAACGTTAATAATGGTAAAACTTCATAAGTAAGAATAACGTCATAACGCAACTGGGAACACCCTTTGACCTCTAATAATGAATAACTCATAATGTTCCAAAATTTACCATCTTCTTCAGTAGGCTACAGTTCTTTAGTTTAAAGGGTTTTAACCTTGTAGAAATAAATATCTTCGCCAATAAACGAGGGCGATGGAAATATGCCCTTCTCATTGTATTTTTCAATTCTTTCTGCCACATTGGCGAAATT
Source organism: Lottia gigantea (assembly GCF_000327385.1). Lineage (NCBI taxonomy): Eukaryota > Metazoa > Mollusca > Gastropoda > Lottiidae > Lottia > Lottia gigantea. Next base: position 1,152,483 of record NW_008709614.1, on the reverse strand, counting down.
CGTTAACGGATCTCTACTTAAGAAGTTTCTGGAAACAGAAAACAGACACCCCTTTGTATATTAAACCAAGAACTAACGATCCAATATTTGTTTACAAGCAAAGCCTACAAATACCTGAAGTAACCAAAAATTTTAATCGACGCCAGTAGGTTGTATTTCGCGCTGAAATATTTGTATCACGTGATAGTTTTGTTTTGTTTTTTGTCTTCTTCCGCCCAAGTAAATTCTATTTAACTTGTGAATTTTAAAATGTGTTAATATTGACTGGCGTGGTGGCAGGATTCATACAACGAACTGTTTATTTTGTTAAACCCGTCAAACTTTAACAACTTTATGATCAAAAGAGATCTGGCTGGATGAGCCGACTACCTCGCAAGTCGTGACTGAAATTAAGGTACTTTCACACTTTTCATCCTTAACGTCAATTCTGATAATAATACAAAACGGTCACTATGGCGGCCAATATCAGGGCTCCTAAACAATGGATTCTAACAAAGCACGAAAACATGACCTCTATCGAAGCATGGAAACAAAGTCTTCAGTATACACTGTCACTCGATTCAAACTTCGCTCCTTTCCTTCTGGATGGTGTAGAATGGACTAAGAGGTCTAAAGCTACTCATTATTCCAGTCCAATAATGTTTTCTAATACTAGTCCAACCCCCTACTCCCAGTTCTAAATCATCCCCTACCACTAGTCGAACATCATCTACAACCAATCCTACAACATCCCCTACTACCAGTCCATCCACAAATCCATCAAATCACCTCCCCATAGGCTACAAAACCAGCAACATGCCCTACTACCAGTCCATCCACAAATCCATCAAATCACCTCCCCATAGGCTACAAAACCAGCAACATCCCCTACTACCAGTCCAATAATCTTTTCTAATACTAGTCCAATACAACCCCTACTACCAGTCCAATAATCTTTTGTAATACTAGTCCAATAACGCCCCCTACTACCAGTTCTAAATCATCCCCTACCACTAGTCGAACATCATCTACTACTAATCCTACAACATCCCCTACAGTTACTAGTCCTACAATTTCTTCTACTACCAGTCCTTAAAGATGGGTTCCCTCATTTTCATTTATGAAAATGCTAAAACTTATATTCATGAATAGAAAGTGGAGGTGTTCTATTGAAAAACCAGTTTGTTTCACATGTCCATAATTAATTCATAATTTGCTAAATTAGAAGAGAATTACCAGCAAAATTCCAATGAGTGACGATCAAGAAAGGACAAAACGTATTTTTTTGTTTATCCAGACTGTACTTACATGGACATTTATGATTGGTTAAATCACTTAATTATATGCAATAAGAACATAATGATATAATTAAGAATTAGTAGATTTGCTTGTCTGTAACATAATCAAATTATATTTTGATCAGAGTGGTGTCCCTTGCAGAGGCATCGACCTTGACCTCCGTCTAGCCCTTGTTCTTGGTGCACGCTGGCTTTCGCCATGGGCCATGGTTTCTTCAGCATAATTGTATGAAAATACCCACATTTATATCAATTCAAATCATGGACAAGAGTGGGAAAGGTATGCGTTCCAACACTACGGAAGATATAAGTTTCCTGGATGAAAATGTTGCCTCGGAAAATAGGCCCCATCAAGCTGGAAGGAGTGGAAGCCCATATTTTGAAGAAGATTTAAAAGTTGGTCAAGTCTGCCTGACGAGCTCGTTGACAAGTGGCAACTCTTGAGAAGACGCTAACAAACCTCGGTATTTAACGGCGTAAATCGCAGCTCAAACGAGAAATCGAGAGAAGCTTTATGAAAACTTTCAATGGAACATGCATTATCCCTGATCCCAACCCAATAATATCTCTTCAGACAGATGCGTGTACCGAAGGTTGTGGTGGATACCTAAATGGCGACTATTTTTTTGTCAGTTGGCGACTAGGTATTCCAGGACGAACATATTTATGTCAAAGAATTCCTTTGTATTTTCTTGCTGTGTGTCGATGGGGAAACTATTTTAGGAACAAGTTACAATTACTTATAATCCATAGCGATAACGTAAGTGCAGTGTCGTGGATAAATAAAGGGTCGTCAAGAATCAAAGTTGTGATGTTTACGTGTCGTTTATTATTCTAGATGTCCGCTTCTTTAAACTGTACAATATTGTGTGTAAATATATTCCAGGGATTCGTAAACCATTGGCAGATACAGTTGCGGTTACATGAAAGGGGAAGCTTTAGCGATTTGTATCGACTCGTATCTACTTTGCGAGATTTCAGCCTTCATGTCTGCTCCTTTCGTTTCTTCCAGATATTTTATTCCAATTAAAAACTCAAACTCTAGAGCTTGTTAATAAGGCACCGCCACGTACTCAAAAGACTTACAAGACTCCGCTAAAGTTTTGTAAGCAATACGATATCTGTACATTACCTATCAAGACTGCCTTATTACACGCTTCGCCATTGCACTATTTTGCAATATTTAAATGATGTTTCTATTATTACTAGAAAACAATTCTGCGCTATGTTATAAACTTTTTGTTGCAGACTGAAGTCATCTCTCAACAAAGCTGGATATTATAACCATAGTATTAAAAGGCATTCCTTGAGGCGTGCGGGTGCAGCTTGGCTGTATTTCTACATGCGACCTAGTGACATTTCCTACTGGAAAGATCTTTAAATGTGTCTTATAATATTAGTGCTTTACAATTACGTAACATATACATTACAAAGTGGAAAAAGGTGGAATGACAAGCAACATCTAAGAAATGATGAGAGCACATTTTTCTCAAGTCGCCATGAAAATCGTGCACTTTATCCTTCACCTAAACAGCAATTCTTTTTGGCCCTGTCTAGACAAAAAGTCTAATACAAAATTTAAGAAGGGATTAATGGTACTGGTTAACTTGATTACTTGGAAAATTCTTTGCTGCTCTTAATAATAGACTCAAATAGCACAATGTAGTCTGAATCTGTATCATTCTCCCCTGCTGTATCATACCGTCCCTTGTTACGATTAACGAACAAGAAATGATTAACAGAAATAACAATTAATTACAAAAATAAATTGAAAAAAACGCTATCAACTTCTCGGAAACATCACTAGACAAACACATTACGTGCAATTGCAGGTTTTGGAAGATTAAAGGGGTTGTTATGTCTCCCATCAGTTGATCTTTGACTCCTGCGGACTGAAGCGTTTTCATTAGACGTTGTTATCTTCTAAGTCTATATCTTCCGGTGGTACCTCAGACTGAGCAGGTTCATTACCCATCCATTCTACTTACAGGTTGGTCTAGATTATAGTCTCTGATTTCTGGAAATGGTTCCAAATGAATATCATCCAATGAATTTCTTTCCCGGATTTTCTCACTAATATTTGGCTTATCAATAACATCATTTAACAAAAGTACACATTCATCATCAGATGATGAATCACAAATAAAATTATGTGACTTTTTAACACGATCACATTTTTTACTTTTCACATTATTTGAAACATTATGATCAGAATTCACATTACATGCTTTTAAATTTACACGATTCACAATTTTAGTAACACCATCTTCAGATGTAACTATATATATATGTCGTTCTGGATCAACACGCTTTAACACTCGATAAAAGTCGATACACTTTCAAGCATCTTGTATTTTATTTCGACCAACGACTCGATTTCGTAAATAACCATGTGCACCTGACTATAATGTATATGAATCACGTTTTGGATCATGTCTCTTTTTACGCTCTGATGCTTCTTGTTGAAGGTACTCCCCTGCTTTTTGGTATGCCAGCTTAAGCTTTCCTAGCCGAGTTTCTATATAATCATTGACAGGCGCGTAATCTTTGGCAGATTCTTCTTTGTCAATGTTGAATAACAAGTCTATAGGAAGTCTCGGGTGTCGACCTTTCATTAAATAAAGTGGAGTAAATCCAGTCGATGAATGTACTGTCGAATTATAAATGAACACTAATTCTGGTAAATTTTGAGGCCATTTACGTTTTTGACTAGGGTCTAATGATCTAAGAAGGTTATGTAATGTCCTATTGAACCTTTCACACTGCGAATTTTCTTGGGGATAATAAGGTTTGGTACGCCTTTTCTTAATCTTATAGATTTTGCAGAGTTCACAATCAAATTACTCCTGAAATTCCTTCCTTGGTCAGAATGTAGTCTCTCAGATACACCATATCTTTGAACGAACTAACACAATAGCAATTGTATATGCTGTCTGATTCCTAGTAGGTACAGCAATAGTAAATTTACTGAATACGTCTGTCATAACCAATATATTTTCACGTCCACAGCTGGATTTCTCTAGCAAAGTATAATCCATATATAGCTACTATTTCATTAGGACTAGATGCTACAAGGTGACTCATAGGTACTTTTACACGTGGAAAAGGCATTTTTGCTAAACATTCACAATGTCTACAATAATTGGTAACGTCTTGGAACATACCAGTCCAATAAAATTTTGAACGTATCAAATAAAATATAGTTCCCGACTGATTATGAAGTAAGGAAATTATTTTCTCTTTTAAACATTGAGGTAAAACCAGCTGTTTCAATGATCCCTGTTGTGGATCCGTTACAATACGATACAAAATTCCATCTTCTAAGGTAAGTCTATCTTTTTGAAGAAGCATATGCAGAACAACTCTGGACTCCATAAGTCTTCCTTGGTAGGCTTTCTACTTTCCATCATATAATATACCACTCGACTTATGATACCATCTTCTTTCTGTAACTTTTCAACATCTTTTTTGTCGTAACCTGGTAAAGAATAATATAGAATGACAATTAATTTCCATTTTTGGCTCGAAATGTGGTGATTGTGTATCTTGAATCAATTGATGTAAAGCCGTTAGTCTATATTTTGTAGGTAAATTAGTACTGGTGCGATGTGATGAAAGAATGATCTCTTCTACAGGTTTCTTGGACAAAGCATCTGCTGCAGAATTCAATTTTTTTGGATGATATTGAATTGTAAAGTCAAATTGAGCTAAATATCTGAGATTGCCCGAATTTCTAATATCATTGTGAGATTTTTGTCCGAAAAACTTGCTTTCGTGGCTGTGAATGTTTATTTGTGCTAGAAGTAGATTTCTCTTTGTTTAGTGTACCAATAAGATCGTACAATTGTTTGGCTACAGCTGAGAATAACTTTACGAAACGTCTGTAATAACTGGCAAATCCTAAAAATGACCCTTTAGTGTCTTTGGTCTTCCTTACAACATCTATTTTGAATAAATGAGTAAATGTCTGAAACACAGTTTCATTGAAAAATGGTTGCATCAACCTCTGAAATGTTGCTGTTGTATTTGTTAGTCTCATAGGCATCCGTGTATATTCAAACAAACCCATTGGCTTTACAAAAGCTGTTTTATTTTGGTCCTCAGGATCCATGGCAATTTGATGAAACCCCTTAGCCAAATCAATTGTTGATTATACACTCGAGCCATACAGGGCATCTAATGATTTCTGGATACGTGGCAATGGGAACGCATCTCGTACCGTCTTCAAATTTAGTTTCCTGTAATCCACACACAAGCGAATTGATGCATCTATTTTTTCGATATAACCAATGTATGGAATTTCTAAACCGTTGGCTGCTTTTAAAGATATGAAATTGTCTTTGATCAGAGGAATATTTCTTTCGTAAAACGATTCAGGTAGAGTTGCTACACCAGACCCAGTGTCTAACAGTAATTTGGTTGTGGAACCTTCTTCAAAACCTATTTCTACATCGGAACAATCACCAATCATGTAGGGTTATGTTCCCTTTAATCTCGTCAAGGTTATGTTACTATGTGAAAATCAGGACCAGCACAAATATTAGGAGCCATGGCCCCTTGCCTCACCGTACAAGCACCAATATGGCGCAAACCTTTAAATTGTACTGTTTGTTTTGGTGATTGGAAGTAAATAATACTAAATACTAAATAAGTAAATAGTCTTAGAATTTCACATTTATAGAAAAACACAAATCGAACGATTAAGTGTAGGCCTATCAGAAATGTTTTTGACAGTGTCTCAGAAGCCATAGTGCATGCACCTCGTCTAGGCCTAGGCTTAGATAGCCAGTGCGTGGAAAGAAACCCTCTCACAAAGTTTCCATATCTATTATATCCAGTTTTTAGACCTGAACATAACACAATTTGCAAAACCCCTGAAATCATCGAATGTACATGTACTTACATCGCATAGAAAAAATTTGTCATGGGATGGGGAGTCCAGTCGGATCGTTCCCATTCTCTGTGTCTCCTTTTATCCTTAGGGAACCTGTGCATCACTATACCTTCTCCAGATTTGACAGAGCATTTCCATGCCACACATCGAGGCATTCTGTTGCCAGACAAGAACAGGAATTAGGCTTAAACAACGTAAAGAATACCCAGGCTCCTACGCCTAAACGTCGCGGGAAGGGTAATAATATGGCGGCCTTCAATCACGTGACCGCTCTGCGCCAATCATGGTTCAGCGCGGCGAGATCACAAGTTGGCCAGACTCTCTCTATATACGGCTCTGGGTTTTACTGTATTTAGGTTTTGTTGTCTGAAGCCAAAAGGCTGCTTAGAGTTACGTCCCTTGACAATTTGACGTCTGGTAAATGTGCGGTAAAAAGACGCTTCTGTTTTATTTCCTACTTGACGTTTAATAAGCTCGTGATTTAAAATATGAAGTAATTTTAAATTAAAGCTTGTTTAAATTTTGTATTTGCTGTTCGTTTGAGAGCAGGTGTGTTCGCTTTAGAGCACCTTTATTAGTTTGGGAGTGATGTAGGAGCAGGAACTGTTTTGTTAACCGACGTCCGACATGCGATGGCTGACAGCAGACGACAACCGACCGAAAATGATTTTGGGTAGAATTGCCTTTTTTGAATGGTGGATTTCGCTGTATTTGGAACTTTTGTTCCAATGTAGTGACGTGTTATTTAAATCCTGAACTGTCAATGAATAAATTTGTATGTTGATTGATAGACTCCTTTTTTTTATTAACAAATTGTGATGCAACATAATTTGTGCCGGTACAACGGAAATTCAGGAACAATTTTCTTTCACTTCTTTCACTTCTTCTTTCAAAGATTTAACTTCTGCTCTCAATTCCTGAGGTATTTCTTTCAACTCTGTATTTTCATTTCCCTTTGATCTAACAACAGCATAGACTGTTCTTCACCTTCTCCGGTCTATCTGCATCCATAGAGTACAAAAAAAAAACAGATTTCGGACCTGTCTGATTCTCTTCTTCAATTCTCTACGCAACGTTGCAACTTTAACATTTTCTGCAAATTGGTCTCTCTAAATATCATTTCTACTAAACTTAGTTTCTGGACAAACTTTGAAAACTTTGTCTAATTTACACATTAATAGTCCTATCGAGATTGTTTATCACTCTGTTTAGTTTGATAAAATTCACTAAGAAGGTGAGTGGCCCTTATGACCTTTCACCAAATACTTCAATCAATATTTCGAATATTTTGTCTGTCGTAGTCTTTTCTGAATTTGGTCTATATCTAAGCTCTTCTTTAGCTGGACCGTCAAGTTGATGAAGTATAAAGTCCACTTGCTCTTCTTTTGAAGAAGGTCTAGATCTTAAACATCTCAGCATCTCTTCCATAAATTCGTAAACAGTGGCAGCTTCTTTTTCCTTTTTTCCAGAAAACTTTTCTTTCACGAGGAGCGAAAACTATTTTCGGTTCAGTCCTCGAATCCCTCTTTTGTACATCATCAAGTACAATCTCCAGTTGACTACGCGTAGATCTTCGATTTCACCATTATCCTTTTCGATTGATCCACCAGATTTATCTTTGCCTCCGGATGCCATATCTTGATCTATCTTCTTCAAACTAAACTTTCAACTAACTATCTATAACTCTTCTCTTCTGCTTCTTCTGTTGTCCACTTGAGCATTCCACCTTTTTAACACAGATCTTTGAATGTGTCTTATAAAGTTTATTATATTAATGCTTTACAATTACGTAAGATATACATAACAAAGTGGGAAAAAGGTGGAATGACAACAAAGTCTAATACAAAATTTTAAATTATTTAAGAAGGGATTGAAAGTACTGGTTAACTTCACTACTTTGGAAATTCTTTGCTGCTCTTAATAATAGACTCAAATAGCTCAATGTAGTCTGACTCTGTCTCATACATTGATCTTTCCGAATTATCTGTGGGAATAATGAGAAAATTGACCGACAGAAACTTAGTCATTACATTTTCCGTCATTTGTGCATGAATTATATTCTTGGTTGGAGCAAACTCTCCAAACTCTTCTCGGCGAGCGTCGTATGCATTCAACAAGAATGTTGTCCATAGTGGCCTCAGATGTAAGGATTCAAAACTTGAAATGTTTTAAAAAATTCTTGGTTGGAGATTTTCTCCCAAAAGTGTATCACATAAGATCTTTGCCGGGTGAATTGCTAGAACTACAGACGGCGCAAATTGATACTAACGCAATTATTAATAACCACTGACTAGATCTAACTGTTCAGAGAGCTTCCATGAAGAGGCATAACCCTAACACTACAGCCATTACACTATGGGCAACATAGCGGATTAAAATTTGATAATGTGGCGTTTTTATACTGGTTTCCCCGAAATTTTACCTGTATTTTCGGGTTGTTGCTCGATATTCTTTCAGACATCTTCCTCACCATCTGAAATTTACGGAAAGCCATTACATGAAACACCCTCTATACAGCATTGGCCAACTCAGTAGTAAAAATAAAATTAAGGCGATTATATATGTTTATGAAATTGCTTATGTTAATGACACGGGACCGCCCTCTAAACCGTTGTGAGTACCGTTGAACTCGATTTAATTTCATTTCTGGTTGAGACTTAATGTGTCAACACCATTATTCACAGCAATAAAGTGTCATCAAGGAAATAAACTTTCTGATGGTATGGCCAATGCTGCCCTTTCGCGAAACCACTAGGGGTTAGCCAAACTTATTTCGAAGCTGGTATTAGTGCAACCATATTGTTTGTTGCATTTCAAGGGGCGGTTCCTCATGAGAGGCCAAGGACACTTAAGTTTCGACTCAGATGCTTTGGGTTACAGAAAAGAAACAATTGACATAATAAACACCAGTCTGTGTACCCAGTGTCAACACCTAATACTTTGTTTGGAGCTCTGGATAATCACCATCACTTACCAACTTTTAAATTACGTTTCAAAATTTGATTCTGTGGAAACAGGAAACATCAGTTAAATTTTGATACATTTGATGTTTTTCACCAAAAGGATAAGCATATGAATTGTAAATCCAGCATGTTTTCATGTCACATCTGCATTTGTCAATTTTTGAAAAATATGAAAATAAGTGCAAAATGTTGATAATTGAGAATTATATCAAACTGGTTATAAACGAATGAGAAGATAGCTTGTCAGGCAAGATAACATACCTCCACTGGCAGCTGTCAGAAATGATAAATCAGTCTTTAGTGACTAAAGTACATATTTTCTCATATTAGTTTGAATTCAATGATATATTCATCTAAAAAAAAATTTAAAAATCAATATCAATAACCCAAATACATCAAATTAGTAAATCATGCAGCTCTTATATCATGGGCCAAAAATTATTAGGAGTGAAATTGTTGAAAATTTAAACTTGACCAAGATCTCATCAATATACAAATAATAGAAGTAAAACTCCATTCATTTCATTTTATTCATCAATATAAATCATCACACAACATTTCATAAAAATCACATGAAATCTTTAATCTCTATTTTGATCATGAACAAATTTGGAAGCATTTTATCTAAGTCAAGGGCTATAACTCAAAAACTGTTCATCGAAAGATCGTCAAATTCAACTTGACCAGGATCCCATCAATATAAATGATCACACCAAATTTCATTAAAATCGGTTGAAATCTGTTGACTCTTTGTGTTCACAGAAAAATTTGACGCGTTTTTCCTAAGTCAAGGGCAATAACTCAAAAAAGATTTATCTAAAAATTGTCAATTTCGAACTTGACCAAGATCTCATCAATATACATTATCAAGCTTCATTAAAATCAGATCAAACTGTAGTCTCTATTGTGTTCACAAGAAATGTCAACAACCCAACCGACCAACGGACAGGGGTGACAGCAATGATGTTATGCTACCAAGAATACCTCACATGTTGATGTTTAAAATTATCAGATGGTGAAACCTATTGTACCTGATTACCTACCTTGCAGATCATGGCTATTAGCACCAGGTATAGCTCTTGGTCCAGGGTTCTTACAGAACAATAAAGAGAGAAAATTTGTCCAGTTAGAGGATAAGATTAATAAAAGGTGAACAAAAAAACAATACACATTAAGATTTTTAATCTGATATACACCAGTTTAATTATCCATTACCAGTATATAGAAATTTCAAATAATGAACAAATTTACAAATTTGTTTACATTCTTTGACTATGATTAAAGAAATACACTGCATTATAAATAAGCTAAGTGAGCATTAAGAAAATTAAATTACTAGATTTGAATAGACTGAATATCAGAAAGTAGTTGATATATTAGTATCTTAGTACAAAATGTGTTCTTGTTTGATATTAGATCCAATTCCGTTAAAATTCCCATATGTTTTAGGCAGAGCACTTTTAAGTTTATTACTGAGGACAAGTTCAATTTCTTGAAAGTTCACAAGTCTGTACACATCCCTATCATTACGAATAATAGTATTGGGTAATTTTCTAACTTTGTGAACTAGTTTTGGATCAACATTCAATTCTGCACACAGTAACTGAATCAATTCTGAAAATGTAAATTTCTGTTTGTCAAATTCTACCTCAATAAAATCTGTTTCTTCCATATTGGCCACTCTTGCCTTCAAAACAAGGTCACCATCATAACCATTTGTAGCAGATGACACCACACTACTACTGCTTCTTACGGGATTAGATAGGCCTATTGAGCCTGCGTTTCTTGAAACATTTGCATTTGGGTTAGGAACAGAATTGTTTTGAACATATGGGAATTGTGGATTTGCCAAGTAATTTGGGGTAATTGGTAATTCATTGACCCTTTCTTTTAAATTGTCGTGTTCACTTATTCCAAATAGTTCCAAAACTTCTACATTTTTAGTTAACTGTTGTGCTGTTTCCCCCTTATTATTTGCAATCGTTTTGTCGGCACCTTTCTGAAGCAACAAATCGACAATTTTCGGGTGGTTTCTTTTAGCTGCCCAGTGTAGCGCAGTCCATCCATTTATACTATTTTTAGAGTTTATGTCTGTAATGTCACATAAACGGTTTACAGTGTCAATATCTCCTATACTTGCAGATTCTCTCAAACGTTCTTCCCTTTCGGAATTCTGATCCATTATAAAATGTTTTAGGAAAGTATTTCGATTTTACAAGATATTTTTAACAATGGTTGCTTCCCCTTATCTGATCTTTTCATAGAAGGTAAAAATAGCCAATTTTATTATTGTATTGTTGAAGTTAACTTCATTATTTTATATACCTGTATTCGAATATTTAAGCTTTATAAAGATCTTCATTGATTTCATAAAATGAATTTTAAATAAGGGTTTGCGTCATTTTGCCGAATTACCGGTACCTTTCCATTACGTTACATAAAAACCTTTTTGTTTATGGGCCAAATCCAATAGGCTACGAAAGCCAAAAATTTCTCAAATGAAAAACAGGTCGAATTATAGGCCTAAATAAGGGACAGTTACTCCATTTTCTTTATCAATCTTTATACCTTAGTCTCAGAAACGGTATTTTTTTTTCGCTAATCCAATCCGTAATAGTGTCACAGTCACAGAAGTTTTTATTTTTGTCAAGAAAAGGCCATTTTTAAGTTAAGTCTTCTATTTTCTGCAATTCAAACACAGTTGTGTAATTTCCCGGGGTTTCAGGAAAATCCAGATGAGGCAGAAATGTTAAAATAGAGGTTGTAGATTAAACAGATCTCGAGAGGGTTTAATTCAGTAAGATTTGAAAATTGACAAGAAAGGGCGTGAAACTTTCGAGAATACAAAGTCTCAATTAAGTTGTCCACGCGTCATTGACTGCGTTAGTTAAGTACTATCCGTCTGCGAAAAGACACAGACATGTCATAGATTGACCTTTAACTAATCAAACAAAAATAAGGTTGAGACGTCGGTCATGTAGGTTTAAATGTCCGTTTAGCTTATGTAGACTATGCAAGGAGGAAGAGAAGGACCATTTGAAACTCCTTTACTTTCTTAGAAGCGAGTAGACAAAATATTCGTCTTATAACTTCTATAGAACAATTCATCTTTTAACTGCAATAAAACCTTGTTTAAATATTTTGACATGGATACTCTTCCATAATAAAAACTGGAGGTAGGTCAATTCACAGAACAGCCAACTAAACTTCCGGTATACGTCAAAGTGTGTTTCAATCTTTAGACGCGAAAGACTCATATTGAAAATTCCCGTCACATTTGATCAAGAATTAAATAATTATGGTTTAATATTACCATGCGTTACAGATCTTATCAAGATAAATATGAATCACCCTACAGGTATGTTGTTTCATAATGTTGTTTTTTTTTGTAATCCTGACAATAAAATTGACGGTGAATAATAGTGATAACAGAGGTAGACCGTATTCGTTTTTGTAGCCCAATTCGATTAGGTTTCGATTTGCTAGTACGATTAGGTACGATTTGCAGTGGCCCACAAATGTGATACCAGCGATTAGCCAATATAGCTGACGGCACTGTCAACAAAAGAAGGTTGTCTATTAATATTAGCCAATGACATCTATGTTTATATAGACAACATTAATCAAATTAGCCAATAGCATAAATGACCAATGACGTCACACCACACCTAATTGAATCACACCTAATCAATGGCCTAACCACCTACTGGGACGGTTAGGTCGATTAGCCTAATCAGTTTAGGTAAACTGTCTCACAGATTAGCCTAAACGTGTTGGCTCACAAATGCACAAAATAGCTAATCTACCTAATCGAATCGTGCGACAAAATCGACTTAGTTTGTAGCTAGGGTACTGTCAATTACAGTGTCTGTGTTTCCCAGTACTAGCAATTTGGAAACAAATATATATGATTTGCCTTAGAATGATTAAAGAAATTGAAAGATTTACTACTCTTTACACTTAAAACACTACCTTCCTAGAAATTACTTGATTATTATGTTAAAATATGTAAAAATTAAAAGGGCAAGGAAATATTTTGACTGAAACATTGAGTAAAATTCTCCTGTGACTCTTTCTTTTGTAAAATTAAAGTTCCAAACTAAATACTTTCATTAGTATTAGTAGAGATTTTCAAAACTCAAAGATGATCTAAGAATCACATTACTATTTTGAAAAATAAATAGAAGAATGTGTATCTGACACTTATTAGTGGTTGGACAGTAATTGGATATTCAGTAAATTGGACTAGGCTATATGAACTCAGTGTATAAACATAGTAAATAATTTATTGAAATTTTTCAATTAAATGATTTATATCTTTTCAGAGGCTATGGAACTTCAGTAGTAGGTGACATGCGCATATTAAAGTAAACCTGTAATTTTGTGTCATTTTTTGAGTGAAAAATATAAGTTCAACGATTTTCCTTTTTTCGTTAACTTGTGATTCTATTAATCAAGTATTTAATTTTGATGGAATATATATTTTCTTGTCTTTACTTTGAAATTTTGACTGACACATTTTAAGAAAAATAATCATTACAGTCTAGCACAACCAAGCGTGTTTGTTGTGAGAGGGGCCATTCCTTTTATATATAAATTTATATGCTGGTCAGATAAACTCACGGCATGTCTGTATTTTTACTTTTTCAGATAGCACTGACCAATCAGGTGCATTGAAAAATATACTACTAACCAAAATAACTCTCAATAAAGGTACAGAAGATGAGCTGGTAAGTAAAATTACATTTAAACTAATTGTTTGACTGTAAGCTTTTACCCATAAACAATTTAATATTATCTTGCCTCTCTTTATGTGGATGTATGTTGTTTGCTTCCATGTTTGCTGTCATATTAAATACTTGTTATATTTCAGTATATATCGTTAAATGAAGGTCAAATTTTAAAACTGTCTATTGTTAGCTTTAGCCCTGAATAATGAACTGCTATTATAGCTCCCTAAGTTTTCATCTGATTTTTTTGAAAATTAGAATAATGTAAAAAAAAATTAAGGTCATGTTGGAATTTAGCTAGATAGTTTTAATTTGAGTTATTGTTATTGTCCTATTTATGCTTTTCCATATGTTGAATTTGAGTTGTTACACATTTATGATTTGATTAATTTTTGCCATGTTTTGGTATATTTAATGATTTTGGATAGGTGTTGCATGCTAAGCAGATCAAGCTTACTCTTTTAGAAACACCAGTTTTGTTGGTGCTTTTTGTTTGGGGAGTCCACTACTATACAAATATTGCTCTTTCTCTGTATTTATTCATAACTTTTCTACCATGTGAAATTACCCTTGTACATTGCATTGCCTGAATAATTTGGAGGTCAGTAGGTGTTTTGGATGTAAAACTCCATTTGTGTTCTATTGTAGGAATGCTATGCATATAAGACTGATCCAGTGAAAAACGTTATATTTATATTGTTAGTATTACTAACAGGGGGTTTATTATTATTATTGTTATATTGGAAACCAGAATTAGAATGTTACTTAAGAAGAGGAAGATGCCCTCTTTATAAAGCCAAATTTATATTGGTTGAGGTAGGATTATTTTGTATTTATTTATGTATTTATCTCATTGAAATAGTCTTAAGTTATTTTTACGCAGTTTATGGAAAGGCTGTAATTAAAGTGATAGGTACGCCATTTTGTGGGGTTGAATTTTGTCTTGAGTATATAGTACTGGCACGCTATATCGATGAATCGATGTATTGCGATACGACATGCCATATTGCGCAAATCGTATCACGACGTTGTATATAGATACTTTGTGATATCTTTTATACCACTTCTATCAACTATATTACCTAATATCACAGTTATAAAGTTATGAATTAATATGATTAAAACTTTGGCAATAAAATGTAAATTTCTCCATATCACGATATATATCGCATCGTGACCCTTTTATCCTATCATGGCATGATTGACGATACCCAGCAATATGAATATGATATGTAAATAGTCTTCAGAGGTACTAGAAATGTAAGAAAATTGCGTAATTTCTTTAAAAATGTTTCAAACTAGGAATTTTACTCTCAATTTCTATAATGCCTTTTCTATATATCACAGAGTATCTTAAATTGACGAGTTGTCATTTTAACATTCAATCACAGACATGGATTTGAAGGCTCAAATTTTGGCAGTGAGCTGCGAACACTATACTGATTGACTCAGCTGAAAAATATCGGTTTCCAAGACTAAAGTATGATTTGTAAAAAAAAAAATGGCGCATAAGTACCTTTTAATGAATGTTAATTTCCTTCGATATCGATTATTCTGCCATTTTAAAAATGTGTTCAAGATGAAACCAGAAATGCATTCAAAAGAGAAATCACTCTGGTAAGGACTATATCCAGCACTTTATAAGCATATCTTGACACAATTGTTTATTTTCAGGACCATGTAGGAGAATATTCAACTACGACTGTTCAAACTGGATTGAGTGAGCATCAACAAGGGTAAGTTTTCACAACCTTGGATTCATAACAAATTATTCAAAGCTAAGGCTGCAACGGTTAGACATGTAAGCGAAAATGTGCCAGTTAACGTTTAGAAAATGGACAATCGTGTCTTTATTTTATTGCTACTATAGACAGTTCCACGTAAAAATAGCAAACTTATCGGAGTAACTGAATTAGCCATCTTGATTAATTGTTGTGGTTGGTACATAAATGTTCTAAGTAAGCATTTGATAGAGACCTTATATTGATCTCGTCCATGTCTATCGTCTTTTAGTTCATCCAACCAATGTTCATCAATTACTTCAATTCCAACTCCCATCCCCAAATTGCTGACATAGTAGATACATAAATAATTAGCATATTTTAGAAATCCTGCACTATTTACACCTTTTTATAATCAAAATATTGCATACCACTGCCTCTCTAAAAACAAATTTATTTATGTGCAAACATTGACTAGCATGTCAAGCTATCTTTATTTTCATAAGCAAATGATTGAAACATTGACAAGTCCGATTTCATGATATTTTGGTTTCCATATAAAAGTAATTGGGCCTATCAATAAAAAACCTTCACATGTAACCTTTATATCAGATTATGATAGTTTAGAGATAATAATGATTGATAATAATTGATGTGCTTGTCTCTACATGATACAGGGTTGTCAATACAGTTTCATATACCACTCTTACATCATTCTCTTAAATATCTGATGATTGCTCTGATATATTCTGTTATATTTTCTGTTTCTTTATCATTTATCATTCAAATTGTATTATTAGCTGCAAATTGATAGTGAATATATCAATGTAACAGTTTTGATTGAATTATTAATGAATGGGAGATAAACAACTTGTTCATGATATTGACTATGTCAAATATATCTTGATATCTATCTTGGTTGTCGTCCTATTGGAAGATTTCATTTCAAGAATTGAAGATCTTTTCTGACATTCTTTTTATGAATTTTGCGATCTTGTGTAGTTCTTGTGCTTCTAAAGACTATTTAAATATATTCAAGACCTCAATTAATCTCCATAAATAGCGACCATGACCTTTATTCCCCCTTTCTGTTATCATAATTTTTGTAAATTTCAATTGGTGTTCTGAAATCTCATTTTTTCTGTTAGATAAAGTGATAGCAAGTTTAATAGTGTAACTTATTATGGTTGATTTAGATACCTATCATAAATATTTATTAATACTGATATTAGAAATTATATATATTTGACATTATGGTGGATAATTATTGATTGTGTCTACTAGATAATGTATGTTTAATTAGAATAATTACTCAGGTGTAATGATATTCTCATTTTTATTAACAGCTGTTACTGAACCTTCAATTTTATGTAAACTTATTTATTTGCCTGTAAATAAGTAATGAAAAATATTCCCCCCCCCCACCACCAAGCCTAACAAGCTTTTATATTTTAATTGAACTCTTAAGATGGTAACTTTGGCAGTAATGTTGGTATCATTAAGTTTGTAATAAAACATGATTTTTATTTTTATAATTTTAGAAACTATAGCGGTCATAGTGTTGTTGATAATGATGAAAACAGATTTCTTATATCCAATAATGATATTACTTTACGTTATTTTGATTTTCATAATGTGCGTTATATCTGGGATAAAAATCAGCATGTCTATTGCAGACTAGGGTAAGTTTTTACCCTCAGAAAATATTGAGATAATTTCCTTAATCATGTTACAGTTTGAAGCCTTTGACAGTCCCAGTCCATGTAGTTTATATTCACTTCGTTTCTTGTGATAATATTCCTGAAAGTAACCTTTGACACTGTTGTATTACGATTTTTTCAATGCTTGGGTTTGTTTAATTCATTTGCAATGTGCCCTGATTTGATTGTGGACAACTTGGCTGCAGAGGTTGTAATTTAGCTCTATAAGCTGATTATGGAAAGAAATAAATGCGTTGAAACAAATATAATAACAGTAAACACCATAAAAATTATCGTATTTCCAGAGATTTGTCAACAAATGTAAAGTGTGCCGAGTTACATGATCAGTATAATGGCTTGACATCTCTTCAACAAGCAGAACAGTAAGTGTACATTGTTTTCAAGATGAAGTCTATCATTTGATTTACAGTAACTACTTGATTTCCTATAATAATTATCATGACATACTATTAATAGGAATATAAAGTATTGGAGGGACAGGTGCACCATATTTTTTGACCAATTATACTGTAGTCTCAGAACAGGAATGTCTAGCTAAGTCAATGAGTAATAGTGTTCCCAACTACTTGTCATTTTAAGATACTCTTTGATATATAGAAAAGACATATAGAAATAGTAAGTAAAATTCCTGTTTGAAGTATTTTTAAAGGAATTATCCTACATTTCTAGTACTTCTGAAGACTATTTTTGTATATTCAAGACTCAAATCTACCCCCCCAAAACAGCAAATGTCCCTTTAACAAACATGTTATTGTTTTCAGACTAGACATACATGGACCAAATGTCATTGATATAAAGGTGAAATCATATTGGAGATTATTTATTGAAGAGGTAACTATCTATATAATAGCATTATTTACAAACAGTTTGATCATCAACTTTAGACGTATAAACGCTATTTTTACCTCAAAGAAATCTGGAAAAATCTCTATATAATAAATATATTATTTATCCCATCCTGACGAAATAATTACCAAGTTGGCAAAACACAAATACTCTAGAGCTTTACCCTACTTAGGCCTAAACTTTGAAAACTTGGTATAATATTTATACTATTGTTTTGTTTTTTCATTATGTCATATTTGAATTAATCATTTTATTCCTGTAACATTAAGGCAAAATTGAATTGAAAAAATCAAATTAGAATTCTGCAATTTACATAATTTTTATTAATCTGTCATCTGAGACTTTTTTTAAAATTTGTATTTTATTTTTAGGTTTTGAATCCATTCTATATATTTCAAATAGCCAGTATAATACTATGGGCAATAGATGAATATTACTACTATGCTGGTTGTATTTTCTTCATATCACTGGTTTCCATCTCTATCAGTTTATATGAGACCAGGAAGGTTTGTTATATGTTACATTGAGATAACGTTTTTAGAAAAGTTTAGAATCTTTGTAGATTAATGAATTTGAATCATTTCTATGGACTTGTCAATGTTTTTATACATGAAATGGGGGGCGTATATTGCCGTAACCCATGTCCGTCGGTCGGTCAGTCCGTCCACAATTGCTCGTAAACACTCTACAAGACAATTCTTGATGGATTTTGACAAAACTTGGTGTGAGTAATCGTAATCACCAAAGTCCTATTGAAAATCATAGAATCGAGTTCAATTTTTTAGCTCGTGAACATTCTAGAGGGCCCAATTCTTGACAGATGAAACTTAGTGAAATTGTTTATTATCACCCAGTCTAAAATCATGAAAATCTGAAATGTTTCACAGGAGTTATAGACCTCGTTTTGAAATGCTTCCAAATTTTAACTCTTAAACACTAATAGGCATGATTCTTGCATGATTCTTCTATCACAAAACTTGGTTTTATTCTTCAGTACCGCACTGAAGGTTGAATATTTGCCTTCTAGAGTTTTCACAGGCTAAAAATTGAACACGTTTTCAAGAACAAGGTCAATAACTCATACTCAGTATTATTCTGTCTTGTTCAAAAGAAGTGTATGACTGAAGGTTGAATATTTCATACTGGTGATTGTTACTGTACTGCTAAATATTTTATTCAAAATCAAAGCTGCCAGTGGGCGTATATTACGTTGCCTGGCAAGCTATCTTGTATATTTTAGCAATCAGTAACATTACGAGATATGGTGTCTACTGTAGTTGACAAGATTAGTGTTTGTAGAGGTGACAATGGTAAGTATTGATACTTGAAGAGAAAATAACAAGAAAAATATTGTGAAGAACAATTGTATGTAACATCATTTATGTATCCAGAGAACTAACAGGTTAATTGAATAATGAATTGTAATTGTTATAGAATATGAAGAAATCCCATCAAGTCAGTTAGTACCAGGTGATGTTATAGTTATACCTGTACATGGTTGTGTATTAACTTGTGATGCTGTGTTAATAGCTGGTACCTGTATTGTTAATGAGAGTATGTTAACAGGTAAATTTATTTTTATATATTTATTATACCTATGTAAATTAATGGACTTTCAATGATATCCAGTAGTTATCAGTAAAACAGGTAAAATTTTAAACTTTTTATGATGTCCAGTTTGCAAACAGATTTCAGAACTTTATGTTACGTCTTTTTTTTTGTCATGTCAAATTCTTGAACACTTTATAACATTAAATATTTATCATGTCAAATTCTGACATGTAAAACTTTGAACTCTCTATAATTATATGTGATCTTTTACAGCTGAGAAGTCAAATTCTGAACTATGTGTAACATCTAATATTTATCAGCTGATGAGTAAAATTTGGAACTTTGTGAAATATCTAATATTTATTAGCTGACAAGTCAAATTCTGAACTTTGTGTTATATTTGATATTTATCAGCTGATGAGTAAAATTTTGAACTTAGTGAAATATCTAATATTTATTAGCTGACAAGTCAAATACTGAACTTTGTGAAATATCTAATATTTATCAGCTGATATGGAAATTTCTAAATTCTGTGAAATATCTAATATTTATTAGCTGACATGGAAATTTCTAAATTCTGTGTAATATCTAATATTTGTCAGCTGACATGGAAATTTCTAAATTCTGTGAAATATGTAATATTTATTAGCTGACATGGAAATTTCTAAATTCTGTGTAATATCTGATATTTATTAGCTGACATGGAAATTTCTAAATTCTGTGTAATATCTAATATTTGTCAGCTGACATGGAAATTTCTAAATTCTGTGAAATATCTAATATTTATTAGCTGACATGGAAATTTCTAAATTCTGTGAAATATCTAGTATTTATTAGCTGACATGGAAATTTCTAAATTCTGTGTAATATCTGATATTTATTAGCTGACATGGAAATTTCTAAATTCTGTGTAATATCTAATATTTGTCAGCTGACATGGAAATTTCTAAATTCTGTGTAATATCTGATATTTATTAGCTGACATGGAAATTTCTAAATTCTGTGTAATATCTAATATTTGTCAGCTGACATGGAAATTTCTAAATTCTGTGAAATATCTAATATTTATTAGCTGACATGGAAATTTCTAAATTCTGTGAAATACCTAGTATTTATTAGCTGACATGGAAATTTCTAAATTCTGTGTAATATCTAATATTTGTCAGCTGACAAGTCAAATTCTGAAATCTCTATGATATCCAATATTCATCAGCTATCATGTAAATTTCTAAACTTGATTTAACTTTCAATCTTTATCAGCTGACAAGTAAAATTCTGATATTTGTTTGATTTCAAGGTGAAAGTGTTCCAGTGACAAAGACATCACTAACCCATCAAGATGATCTAGAAATCTACAGTCCTCAGAATCATAAACGACATACATTGTTTGCTGGTACACATATTATACAGACTAGATATTACGGTCATGCTAAAGTCAAGGCAGTGGTTGTTAGAACAGGTAAGACCATTGCTAATCTGATTTATTAATCATAAAGATTAGAATATGCCCAAGAGTTTAAAACCTGCTCTCAGAGGGAAAGGGTTTTGAATTTAATAACAACTTGAGACGAACCTGAAAAATTCAACCCCAAAATGTGCTCTCTCAGTTGTTCTGGGAATTTTTTAAATTTCATATTTAAGATTCTTGCATGGGGCTTTGAAAAAATATCTCCAGCTATTGTTAATATTCATTTATATACATATTTTGTTATATTGTTTTAGGTTATAATACTGCTAAAGGAGAGTTAGTAAGAGCCATATTGTTTCCTAAACCTCTGGGGTTTAAGTTTTATCAAGATGCTATGAGATTTATATTATTTTTGGCCGTAGTAGCTTCATGTGGTATGGTATATTCTCTGGTTATGTTGATAAGAGATGGGGTGAGTGAAATATGGCTGTTACTCAGGGCAATATTGAGTTCAAAGATTAGATCAAGAATAAATGATTGAGGAATGTCCTGCTGAGAAGTGATCAGGATTAGAGATTATGTGATTATAGTTATGATTTAGATAAATAACTAGGAGCAAGAATTGTAACATGTGTGGATCAAAATAATTCATATTAAGTATTTCAGAAGAGAAATATATTAGAATGATAATAGTTGGAATGTATTTATTGTAGGTTTCCACTGGTCAAATAGTATTACGTGTATTAGATATAATTACGATAGTTATCCCCCCTGCTCTTCCTGCTGCCATGACAGTTGGTACAGTCTATGCTCAAAGTAGATTAAAAAAGAAAGGAATATTTTGTATCAGTCCACCAAGAATTAATTTCTGTGGAAGAATTAATGCTTTCTGTTTTGACAAGGTAAATAATTTTAACTGTTGAATATTTCATAAGTTTTCAAGCCTGAATTGAAGAATTCACAAACATTAAAAATGAGTGATAAGTGAGAATGATTATGTTCCGAATTTGTTTTACTCTTGCGTTTTAACTATTTGTAATTTGTAGGAAAAGAAATAAACTTAATGTTATTATTATATCATTAAGAATACTTTAAACAAAAGTTATTTTGTATTTTACTATTAATAATCTTATTTCTAGACTGGAACTTTAACAGAAGATGGTTTAGATATGTGGGGTGTAGTTCCTGCCTTCTCTTCAAGGTAATGTCGGCTAATATTTCTTGATTTGTGGCCATGGATCTCTATCTACAATTAAACCAAACTTCAGCTAAAGATGGTCATAGGAATGTAATGAATTTTGCTGTAAATGCTATTCTCTTTCCCATTTTTTCGACATTGTTGTACCTTTCTTGACTCATACATTATATTATTAACAGGAGTTGATTAATTTATTACAGTTTTTATAGTCCAGAGAGAAATGTACATGAGATGTCTATGGGACCAACATTAATATGTATGGCAACATGTCATTCATTAACTATAATTGATGGAGAACTAACTGGTGATCCTTTAGATTTAATTATGTTTAATTCTATTAATTGGGTAAGCATTGGCTCTGATCTTGTAATTATGCTGTAGAGTATCATGACCTTTAAGCAGCACATAGTATTATACTATATAAGAAGTATTATTCTCAGTATCCTGGTAAAATTTATTAATTCTTGTAGAACAATCATCTAATGTAAAAGCAACTCTGATTTACTGACTTCTAGTCAAGATTATACCTTGAGATTTTTCTACCCCATTTCCTCCTGTCATTGATGCAGTCAGACTTGCATTTGATCATTCAGATGGGACAAAAAGCCAGGGTCATGTGTGCTACAGGATGTGCAAGAAGATTACTCGACAAAAAATCAAAAAGAGTAGGCTTATTTCCTTCATTGCACACCGCAGCATTTTGCTGTCTTCATTAGCCCAATCAGGTGCAGAAAAATAGGAGGTAAAATTTCTTTTCATTTCTGATGATCATATTCAATGACATAATTTCAGATATTAGAGGAACCTGGTGAAGACACTAGTAAATATGATACTATCATGCCAACAATAGTTAAACCTTGTCATAGAAACCATTTCTCAGATGAGGTAGGTTTACACTTTTCATGTTGTATTCATCAAAACTTTTAATAGTGCAAATAGCATGATAGTATTTAAAGGAATGTGTTTGCCATCTGATTTACCAATCTCACCTTACAATAATAGTTTAGTGAAGCTAAACAGTAATAGTGTGCACAGTTCGCCTTTCGAAATTTGATCCTTTATTTTGATATATGTTGAAAAATTGAGACGAGTCGACATCTTTTCACGATATTGTTTTTAAATTTCAGACCAAATAAACTTGTCAAGTTTCAACCGGAAAGCCTTGCAAATATATTTACTTGTTCTGAATAATACTTACTGCATTTTTATACGCCCACATCTGTCTGTGGACGTATATTGTCGGCACTCCTGTCCGTCCGTCAACATTTGCTTGTAAACGCTTTAAAAACTAGATTTTTTGATGGAATCAAATAAAAATTCAGTATGTGTATACATATTCATAAAACAAAGATTAAGTTCGAGTTTGAGCTATTTTGGACCCTTAGAAGCAGAGTTATTGCCCTTGCCCCAAAATCTTGAATATGCTATTACTCTTTTAGTTTTCAAGCGATTTTGATGAAACTTTAAATGGATGTTATTGGCAAGTTTAGTTTACTTCTGATTAAATTTAAGGCTTTTTCAAGATTTAGGCCTCTTACGTCAGTTTTGAGGAGTTATCGCCCTTTAACCACTATACAGTAAGGGCTTCTATCAACATCAATTGCTCGTAAACACTTTTGATGAAACTTAAAATGGATGTTTTTTGTTTTTACCATCCGCATGCCACGGTGGGCGTATATGGCTGTGGTCTACTATCTTATTACTATTACTATATATTGTTGTTTGTAGCCTCCATTTGAAGTTGGTATTATTCGGCAATTTACGTTTTCCTCCAGTATGCAACGTATGAGTGTTGTAACACGCTCTATGTCTAATAACTATATGGAGGTTTATTGTAAAGGAGCACCAGAAATAGTGGCTAGTTTATGTAAACCATCAACAGTTCCTGAGAACTTTCAACACATTCTACATAAATATACTGTTCAAGGCTTTAGAGTCATTGCCCTTGCTTATAAAACTTTAGAGCCTAGGATAAATTGGCATCAAGTACAAAGAGTTTCCAGGTAGGAAAACAATTTAGCTGAATTCAGACAATTCTGTAATCTTCAGTTCTTCACAGACTGGTATGTTAATTTCATTCAGTATCTAATATTTTGAAATATTTCAAGTATAAGTTAATTTATTGCCAATATAAATTTTGTTATTAATTGTGGTTTTTGCTATGATTATTTCAGAGATAAGATAGAAAAAGAGTTGATATTTTTAGGATTAATGGTGTTGCAAAATCAATTGAAACCTCAGACAACATCAGTCATCAAAACATTAAAGAAAGCTGATATTAGACCTGTTATGGTCACAGGTATGTAAAGGTCAAAGGTTAAATCTGTTATATCATATGAAAAGTAGACTTTTTATGAAATTTTCAATATAACCCCTCAGTGATCTAAATAGTTCAATTTATCAATCTTTTATGAAGTTCAAAAATTTAATGAATTAAAAAGGGATAGGTTTAACACCAGTTTGAGAAACTGGCAATTAAACAATCTAAAAAAGAAGCCATAAGATTCAGGGTAAATTAATTAGACTTGCATTAAAAGACTGGTCTGAGAGAAGTTATAACAAGATGATGTTATGTAATTTTAGGTGATATGATACAGACTGCTATCAGTGTAGCTAGAAACTGTAATATGGTTGGCCAACGTGATGAGGTTGTCATAGTAAAAGCTGTTCGACCTAGTAAAGATACTGGAGCTTATATAGAATGGGTAAATGCAGAACTTGTGGCACCTGAAGAAACTTTTGATCCTGATTCTTCTGATGTAAGTTTTTATTTTACTTTCTTTTTTATTGTTAATTTATACAATGTTTGAATACAACTAAACATTAGTCATTAACATCACATTTATAATGTCATTTAACTGAAACTTGAAAATATTTAAGAAATATTGAATAAATCATTGACGTTTAAATGAAAACAAGATATGTAAATTTGTGATGTCTATGATACAATGTATGTTGGAATTGAGTGTTGGGTTTTAAGAATGTTATGAAAATTTATTTGATTTTATGGCATGCTATTATGAACTATTATGTTGGTCAGTGTATCTTTAATCATACCAAAACATATTGAGTGAATGAAGAAAATAAATATATCCATCCCATATTGGGAAAACTACAAGTATTTATTCCAGAATTATCAAAAATATGCTTGGTAAAATATCTACATAAACCTGTTTTGCATGTCCTAAATGTAGATTTTTCACTTAGCACATTATTTAATCATTTTTGAATAAACACTTGATTTATAAGATTATTCAAGGATTCTGTTATACATAGTTATAAAGTTAAAATGTTGAATTAAAAAATCCCAAATCAAGAATACACTCTCAAGAGAGATTTCAAACAAGAATCAAAATTATGGATCTAAACCTCATACTCTCCTAGCTATACACCAGTTCTTGGCATGTACACAAAGAAAGTCATGATATATTGGCTATATATTTACAAGGTTACGTTACCGCTATGCCAAATGAATAACAAATTTCATCAGGAAAGGTTCTCGGAATGCCTTCTGTTGATTAACATCAATCCCAATTCATGATAATTTCAGAATGATAATATATCAGATGTACACAGACCACTTTTAGAGGTCAAGGTGATTATTTGCATGAAAATTTTGATTTTATTTCTTTCTTCTATATATTACTCACAACTTTCTAATATTTTTTGTCTTTTGTTTTGTTTTTCTTATCTCTTTGTTTTAACACGGTGAAATATTGATATATCATAATTTTATTTGATATGACTAAATCTTGTGTTTGGCTTTATAACAGAATACAGAATTCATAGAACTTTCTAAATGACATATTATTATGTTCATATCTGTTTTAACTTTTTGAATTCGTGCTTTGATAGAAAATGTATCTTTAATTAGTTATTGGCCATTAAAAGAAGGTAAATTACAAGGTAATTATTGGCAAAAAAAATTATATAAATTGATTGCAAAAATTTTATTGTGATAAGTAGACACAGCTTAATGGAACAATAATCATTGGTTAAAGTTTTTTCCTTAATTTCAATGTTTTTCAACAGTCACAAATTATATAATGTGCCCCAAGGACGATGGAAGAAACGTGTCAAAACGATGCATACAACCTAAATCAGTGTTAACATATTGACTTAAATGCCATTTAAAGACTTTATAGACCATTGTGTTTATGTAAAAAGTCTATATTTCTCTATGGCTAATCACTATTTTAGAATATCTAATGATTTAATAAACATTCAAAGTTTTAATTGCAATACATTGAATCTTTTTCTACACTAATTCTGCACTCTATGTATTCTGTCAGTACTGTTCTGTTTGTGTGTGTGTATTTTATGTTTGTCAATGGTTGTACTTGCTCTCTCTAGTTTATATTATTAGTAAGAGTAGTATCTTTGTCTCATATAGCTGAAAAATTTTAAGCTTTTAGATACATGTGGTATTTTAGTAGCTTTGGTGAAATTGTTATCTGCATTTGTAGATAAAGAATGATATTGGATTACAATAAATTCAAACCATGTTGGACATAGATATTACCTTAAAGGATTCTAATTAATAGTACTGATGAAATTTTGTTTTCTATCATTTGTTTACACGATGATAAAAATGCCACCAAAAAAAAAAAGGTTTAGGTATATACAAATGTCAGATTGAATGTATTTTGATTTTAACAGCAGATAGAATAAGCTATATAAACAGTATTTATAATTTGATATAATAATTGTCTTTGAGTACTATACATTTGATTTTCATCGATATTTGGAACAGTTTACTAATGATTTTTTTATCATTATGGTATTTTTTGACTGTATTTATGAAGATTATATTTGATGTTCTATATGTTTCAGTCGTATCAACCTATTAGTTTAGGTGAAGTAGATAGTAAAATACATCTAGCGATAACAGGCGAATCTTTCTCAGTTATTACACATCATTTTCCCCATCTTTTACCTAAAGTAAGTGCTAGATCTTTTAAATTTTGGTGTCAAAATTAGACATTCATTTGAAATGTATATTTTGGCCTTAAATCATAGCATATTTTAGAAATGTCTTTTGTCAACAAAAAAAACCTAAAAATGGTAGTTTAATAAGAAAATATACAGTACATCTTAATTGAAAAGTAATGGTCTTTGCAAACTTTTAATGTTTGTTCTTATGTTCTTGACGGTAACCATCATCTCTTCTTATGAAAATTTTTATAATTTTAGATTTGTACTAAAGGGACAATATTTGCTAGAATGGCCCCTGATCAAAAATATCAACTTGTAGAGACTTTACAAAAACTAGAGTAAGTTTTCAATAAATATATAAATAAACATAATTATACTAAAAGAAAAGATCTTGGTACACATCAGGGTCTAATTCAAAACATAACAACAAGAAAAAGAAACTATATAGGATTGAATTATATTGTGTTGATTGAGTTGATTACAGGGTGCTTCTTTGTGGAAACCTACATGGATGTGCACAATAACTATAACAGTGCTAAATGATTTTGTAGGGTACATTTGTTTTTTGGTACAAAAGCTGGAAAAATTGATTTTTATTGGATATTCTAAATACTTGATGTTGCTTCACAAGAGTTTAATTTGTAAGATTTTGAGTTTATTTAATCTATGTGTATATTTTGTAGCTATATAGTTGGTATGTGTGGTGATGGAGCTAATGATTGTGAGGTAAATATTGTCATTATATAAAGTATAATATATTGTTTTGATCTTGGTTAATATTCTTCTACATGGTCTCAATGGTTATTTCCTGTTAACTTTACAGATAACATAGCATTGGCCATGGATGAAGATTTCTAGTGTTCAGGATGGTCTCAATTATTTTATTATATTGTGCTAGCAAAAATTTGATATATCTTTGTGTTCTCCCTTTCCTCACCCTCTACCATGATAAATCAAAACCAGATAGTGTGTGATAATGCCATTTATTTAAAATGACGAAGGAATGAAAAAATAGCATAATAAACAAACAACAATTAAATAAACAATAAATCATAATGATTTATAAACAATATCATAAACTAGTTGGGCTTAATAAACCTACTATGCGCCAAACACATCACTGGACAAAGTGATGTCTAGCCCAACCCAAACCCTATCACACACAATCTGGGGGACGGAATCATTAATAAGAAGATGCATATATCATGAACAACATTGGCCCCCTCGTCAGACACAAGATATAACAAAAAACAAGATATTAGTAAATGAAAGATAGTTTAACAGATATAACATAATTAAAAAAAAATTACTGCAAACTACGTTACCTACAGTATAAGTTGCAAACTACTTTGTCAACATTCGAATATATAAACTGCAAACTACGTTGTCAGTACCTTAAAGCATATGCTGCAAATGACTTTGGTCTTATTAAGTTAACTTGAGAGAAGGGGTTTCTAAAGAGACAAATCGGGCAAGCGGACATATGATCTTACAGCATTACTACTCCAACGACCCATCACCCGAATTGCATCCTCAGAATGACCCTTCATAAATGCTGAAGTGGCTGCCCCAATCCTGAAAGAGTGCAATTTATAAAGATCTGTTGACAAACCGAGAAATGACACAAGCCTGCGCAAAGAATTATTAACAAACGAATATGATACAGTAGCACCATTAATAAATTGAAACAATGACCCGTTTGAATGCGGAAAATATTGAATATAATTAAACAAGGAACATGGAGCACAGGTTGCATTGACTGATTCAGAACATTGACAAGTTAAAAACAATTTTACAGGCGTGGTGGAACTTTTATGTTTGTAATGCAACAAAACAATTTCTAATGAGGAAACTTTTTTCGTTTCTTTATTGAACAAGAACTCAACATTTTCAGTTTGAAGTATATTATGATAAGTCGAGTGAGACTTGAGCACGAGCTCACCTAAACGAAAAAATCCTGCAAAGGCTAAGTTAAATATAGCAGAGAGCAAGAACCTATCAAATTGCAATGTGACAACGATTGGAATTGCACGAATTAATTGAGTCTAAATTTTTTCTGTGATTGGCAACCTCGCATCTTTTGGAGAATAGAGGCGATTGGCACCCTTTATTAACGATTTAACTAAGAAGGAATGAAGAGGTTCCGCAAAACCAAAGGAACGCTGTACATAAGAAATAACGGATGCATGTGACGCAATAGTACTTGGAGAATATCCAGACTCAAATAAAAAAGCTAAGAAATTTACTATTATAACTGCAGGAATGGGAAACCGAGGCGATAAATCACGCGTACGGCAAAAGTCTAAAAACTGGTTCCAAGAACGCAAGTAGGCTGCACGTGAAGTTACAGATAGAGAGGCTCCTATCAAATGCATAGCTATTGGACTTAAATGATCAAGAGATTCTGGTCCACTGGGTGAGGCTGGAGATCTAACCATGGAGCCCATTCTCTTGCTTCCTGAAAACGAAAACGTGACAGATGATCAGCAACTAAATTTGTTTTGCCAGGAATATGCTGAGCTTTAATAAGTATGTTAAATTTAATAGTGAACAGAACCAATCGGCGAATAAGACGCATCAGAGCAGCAGATCTAGACGTGGCATTGTTAATAACATAAAAGACACACAAATTATCAGTCAATAACTTAACTTTATGATTACGCAGCAGATGACCCCAAGTCTCAAGGGCTATCACAATCGGAAATAGTTCTAACACATTTATGCTAAACTCCCTTTGGGCTTCTGTCCATGTCCCAACAAGCCATTTAGAACCAAACACTGCAGCATAACCTTTCGTGAGGGCTGCATCAAAATAAAGTTTAATATGATCAGATTGAACCCATTCATCATTTAAGAACATACACTTGCCATTAAAGCCATCAATAAAAACATTCCAAATTTTTAGATCTAAGCGTGCTGCATTATTCAAAGTTACTTTAAAGTGGGGCTTTCTGACCCCTATAGTCAGATTATATAAACGACGCAAAAATGTGCGCCCTGGAACAACAATGGACGCAGCAAAATTTAACAATCCTATCAACGATTGCAACTCTCTTAAAGAAACTTTCCGTCTGGACATAACCGACGACAAGGCCTTAGTGATCTTAATTAATTTTTCATCAGGTAAACGACTTATCATCGCAACTGAATCAATTTCTATACCATAAATCACAATTTTAGTACAAGGATGGACAGTTTTTGAATGCTTAATAGGAATATTTAAGTATGAAGCTAAAGACATAAAGTGTGCCAAGGTGTCTGCACATAATGAGGTATTTGCAGGTCCAACAAAAAAGAAATCGTCAATCATGTGACTCATCACAGCATGCCTTTTTGATACCATGAGCCACTGGAGAGCTGAACTAAAGCGCTCGAAAGTCTGGCAGCTCATGCTCAAGCCCATAGGTAAGCACATATCAGCGAAATAGTACAACTTGTTATGTAAAGGGACCGTAAAACCTAACAACTCGTAATCATTGGGAGGAATAGGAACTATTCTATAGGCATCCTTTATATCTGCCTTTTGAGCCCCAGCTCCCATACTTTTAACTATCTCTATCACACGGTCAATAGAGTCGTAATGCACTTCGGTAAAAATTGAATCAATTCCAGAATTTATCGAATCACCCTGAGGAAAGGACAAATCATGGATTAACCTAAAAGCTCCAGTTTCATGCTTTGGAATAACTCCTAACGGGGAACAACGCAAAGCTGGAAAGGGAGGATTTTCAAACGGGCCCATTACACGACCCTCAGACAACTCAGCATTAACCTTCTTGAACAGCACATCTAAATTCGAATAACATGATGCATGGTTTTTGGACAGTGTTAAAGTCCGCTTGCCAGAAAACGGGATACGAAAACCAATCGAAAACCCTGTGTACAAAAACATTCTTTCAACCTTATCATACCCTTCTAAAACCTCATACAATCTATTTGGATACAGGGGTGTTGGCACTCTTAGTGGTGGCAGAACCTGTTTTACGAAATGAATAACGAGAAGCCTGCTGTGTCGGTTGACTACTAGATGCATTAGACGCAGGCACTGTCGTATCAGGAGAGTAAGGCACTGGAAAGATGGATGCTGAGGGATTTAGACTCTGCACACCTGTGTCCTGACTCAACGATTCAGTATCAACTTTCCTAACCTTAGCATAGCATCTATAAACCGGATGTTTGTAACCACATTTACTACAGGTATGTGCAAAACGACAAAGTTGCCTTTTACAACCCAACCGAGTATTAAACCCCCAACAAACATTGGCAACTTGGTTGCCATTGCCTTTATTGCGATTAATGGATGGAGTTTTTTGGATATGTGATCCATACAGAGTAGTAGCCCTCAGCCGAAACTCAGGGTGAATTTGGTCCCATGGGTAGTTTGATGTCTGACGAGACAGGCGGAATTGCGAATCATAGTATGCAAATGCTTTGGCTCCATACAACCGTGCCAACTCAGAGATGAGATTATTATATACCAACAAACTAGATGCCAACTGAGGACTTTTTTGTAACACAATATCCATAAAGATAGCGAAAGCTTGTTGCCATAATTCCAAATTCAAAACTCGAGGCTTTGATGTAGATGTTAATTTTAGCACTGGATCAGTGTCTGCCTCAGAAATATTCAATGAAAGTTGAGTTGGCACTGCACCTGGAAGCAAAGCACTTAAATCAACATACTTATTTATCCATATGTCTTGCTTAAGCTTCTCAGATACATGACGTGAAAGAGACATAGAAATAGAAGCACTACCTATAGATTGGCTAGTACTAGTGTTATCCTGTGGTTTAAACAGTGCAGTAGCATTCACTGAAAATACTGACTTGTCTGGCACAGTTGCAGTTTCCTTTACAGTGGTAGTTTCCGATGGGCTATCTGATGATTCCTTAGAAGCCGCCGAATCAGGAAACATACTCGCTAAACGTTCCGGATGTCCAACCAAACCTCTATCCACCAATTTCTTTTTAAGAATGTCGGTTAACCTATCTTCTGCTGTCGTCATAGGTATTTCCTTCGATTTACTTTCCTTCGATTTACCTTGACCTTTAGATGTAGATGGCAAATTATGTTCTTTATCCATTATGAAAAATTAACTTTATCTACCACCTACAAATACATTTTAAAATTATGTACATCTTGTTCACATATCAATAATATATTAAACTCTATCTTTAAGATCTGTACAGTTGTGCAAGTACAACCACAAATCATATTGCAATCTGCAACATCTGAGTGTAAGCCCTCTTAGAGATACTGGCAAACACAACATGCACATAAGAGGGTATCAACCTTTAACACCAACTGAAGTAACATGCACAAAGATACAA
Source organism: Lottia gigantea (assembly GCF_000327385.1). NCBI lineage: Eukaryota > Metazoa > Mollusca > Gastropoda > Lottiidae > Lottia > Lottia gigantea. The sequence continues at coordinate 1,119,908 of NW_008709614.1, read as the reverse complement.
TCAACCTCTAACGCCAGAAGTAACATGCACAAAGATACAAGTTCACCAACCAACAATGGTTTAACATGCACAAAAGGGGAAAACCCCAAACTGTTTGTTTAACAAACAGATCAGATAGATCGACCTACCAAGTCATATTGGCGAAAACATCGTAATAATGCATCCCGCAAACTGCGGAGGAATCGATTATTACCCACATCGGATAAATGTACTCCATCATGGGAGTAAATGTTGACTGTAGGCTGGAACAGTCCACACCTATGCCGCCAAAAGGTAATTTTCTCTTGTGCCATACATAACTGGTTTAAAGCCATATTCGTTATCAGAATTTTATCATTGAATCCGTCATACGGTTCTACCGACGGCTTATCACAATACAAACAATTCTGGGCCATTCATCCAAAACACGTAGGGCATAAGACACTATGTGTAACGCCACGGTGCCGGGAGTGGAATTAGGCATCGCAACATCATTAGAACCGATGTGCAGAATCAACACATCCTTGCCGAAAAAACGAGTATTTCTCACTAACAATCGACCGTGAGGATCATTATGAATCCGAAGGCCGCCATTACCCCAACATTCCACACGGCACAAATTTATATCTAAACCAAAGTTATCATGACGAAACACACGAACAAACCGTGCCAAACGCTTTGCGTAGGAAGAGCCAAAAATGGCGACTGAAATTGGACGTGAAGGAATTATTTTTGCGGAAGACGAAGTTACTAAAAACAATTGGTTCCGATCGCGAATGAAGTTACCTTCACTACTATAACCCGCCATATTTCATTATATTGATCATGAGACCCGCTAAAAAAACCTAAAAGCATCAAACAAATATCCAGCCATCGAAAGGTACCATCGACTAACAAAGCACGGTAAAATATACCTAAGATGATAATTTACTTATCTGAAGTAAAATTCTAAGCTGACACACGTTATTCCACAATAAAAAACATATATTTATTTTGTCAACCGCAACTTCAACCGAGTTTGCAATGGCGGGTTGAAGTTAAACGATGATACAACGTACCGGAAATAGATAAGATAACGGAGCAAATGAATTACACATAAACGATTGGTCAACACAAAACATATTATCTTTCAATAATATTTATTTTTGGTTCTTACTACAAAACTAATGATTTGTTATTGATAACTGAGTATTATTTAAACTTATTCTATATTGTAGGCATTAAAAGCTGCCCATGCTGGAATATCATTGTCTGAAACAGAGGCATCAGTGGCTGCACCATTTACATCTCGAGTTAATAATATAGAATGTGTTCCAATCTGTATCAGGTACTTATTTTAATCTTGAAACAATATATAATGAATAATATTTGAACACAGTTCTGGTTCCTTGTAGATCTAATTATATTGAATTTGCGTCTCTAGATAAAATGAAAAGAGACGCTGTTGCAAAGTGAGTTAGATTTTAGCTTGCTAATCTGAAGGTCTAGGGTTCAATCCTAGCTTAGCTTGAGATAACACTGTCAGTTTGTTACAACTCAGTTCACCCTATCAGTGATGAAGGTCGACGTGGAAAAAGCGTCTAGTTGTTCGGAGGCCTTCTGCATGTTAAAGGCATTTGGAAATCAAAAAGAGTAGGCTAATGCCACTAGCCTGGCAAAATTTCTCACATTGTATACTGTATGACAGTGCCCAGGTGCAGAAGACAATCTTATAAAACACTCACTGGTTTGTTTAAATGATGATTTGTCATTCTTTCTTATCTTATGATAAGTGATCTGAATGAGATTGAACTGGGTTGTAATCTGATTTCAGCAATATTTGATGTTCGTAATATATTTTCAATTATTTTTTCAGAGAAGGACGTGCTGCTTTAGTCACATCATTTGGATGTTTTAAATACATGGCTTTATATAGTTTTATACAGTTTGTTTCTGTCTTACTTTTATATTCTGTAAGTAAAACTTTCTCATTTCTATATCCATGGAGGAATTGAATTATGAAGTGAATTCTGTCAAATGTTTTTTATTGCCTTTTAGCAGTATACTTGTTCTTTATTTTCAGTATGGTGCCAACTTTTCTGATTTTGAATTCCTGTACATAGATTTGGTTATTACAACCTCTATTGCAATATTAAGTAAGTAGCTTGAATAATAGTTAGACTTTTAAACCCCAGTTTAACAGGCCACAAAAGTAAACTATTGTTTCATTATAAGTAATGTAACATAACCTGATTAAATGGCAGAAGAAATGAATGAAATGATAGAAGTAGCCCTAGACTAATGGAAGTGGCTATTCTGTGTTTAGGCATGAATGACCTTAATTTCTCTCTATTTTTAGTGGGTTATACAGCAAGTTATGGTCAACTAGTAAAACAGAAACCAGCAGGAAGTTTAATGAAATTATCTAATTTATTTTCTATTATAATACAAGTATTATTAGTTGTTGCCTTTCAACTCGGCGCTTTCTATTATTCTAAAGAACAACCTTGGTAAGTATGTGTAAATATATTTTTATGGGAAACTGTAATGTCATAAAGTTTCATGAAGCTTAATTGGCAATTTTTTCAACTGTTTAGTTTTGACGTCTCTCACAAATACAAATGTAGAAATCACATGAAAACTTGTTGGCTTTACAATATCCTTGGTCAGAAAAGTAAAAGTGAACTTTTGATGAAAAACCATTAAAGGGACACATTTGCCAACATTCTACCAATTAGTCTTAAAAGTAGGAATTTTTAACCAGGATAATCAGGAATAGTGATCACAGCTCACCATCAAAATTTGAGTTTTCAAATCCATGTGTGGATAAACTTATCTGCGTCTGAAAGTTAAAATGATGACTTGTCATTTTTTGAAACTCTGCTCTATATAGAAAAGACATAATATATAGAAAAAGAAAATTCTAGTTTGAGCTATATTTGAAGTGATTATGCGATTTTCGTGTAGTTCTAGTATTCCTAAAGACTCCTAAAGACATAATACACATATTCCATAATCACCCCCAAAAAATGCTCATTTATCCACTCAAAAATTTTTTACTGACAAAGCAACATTGCTTTCAGAGTCAGTTTGGTCATTACCATGTTATACTACTTATGGTCATTTACCATTTATTACGTCATATTTCAGGTTTGTACCAGCTCCTAAAGATGGTTCCAGTGAACATGTTTTAAGTTGGGAAAGTACTATAATATTTATTGTGTCATCCTATATGTATATAGCAGTAGCTTTCTCTTTTTCAAAGGGTCCACCATTTAGAAAACCAATATATACAAATAGTAAGTACTCATAAATTTGTAACTCTATGATCATACATAATTAATATACATAATGTAAAGTTGGTTATAAATATTTCAAAGTGGATCTATGATTATTACATGAAATTAAAAATGAAGAATTTAACTAAAATCTTTTTCAGTACCATTCCTATTAGATTTATTGATATTAGTTGGGTTTACTACTTTTCTTGTTCTGTTACCACAACAACCAATAGAAGAATTCCTAGAGGTATGGTATATTTTATTTCTTCAGATCATAATAGAATAAACCAACTTTTATCAATCAAAATTCAATAAAATTATACTAATAGCTTTCATTTAAATGATTTTAGATGAAAAAGAAATGATAAAATCAGGTATCTGTAAAGAATAAGCCTGTATCTAAGAAAGAAAGAAACTCATTTCTTTTGGGAATAATGCTTGTAATGAAATTTTGAACATGTTATATTTTAATCATTTATTATTGTACAGTATGAAAGAAAATAATTTCTAGTTGGAATAATACTTGTTACGAAATTTTGAAAAATGTATTTTAATCATGTATTATTGTAGATGAAACCATTACATGAGGTACCCTTCTTATCAAGAGGATATTTATTGATAATTGCATTTGGTTTTATTATTGCTTCTAGCTTAATAGAGGTAGGTTTCTCATAATATTTTTATTGTTGAGTTGAAATTATTCTTATTTCAAGCGAAACCTCTTGGTATTGATTTTCCCCAAGCTGTATCCTGTACATTTATTGTTGGGTATGTGACAACAGGATTTGCCAATTTTACAGTTATTTACAAAGTAGAAAGTGGAATTTTTTTTATATCAAACAGTCAAAAAGCTTGTCAATATTTATATAAGAAATAATGCTAAACTCAACATGAAATATGTCAATATTATTTATTACACCTACATTACAGTTCATTGTTTTATTTGTTGTTAGTTAAAGGGCTAAATTGTAAAAATAAATTTCTCAATAAAAAATCATTATTATTGTTGCTGGAATACATGACGTTGGTACTAAAATATATGAATGTGACAGTAAAATGCTACAAGGAATAATAATGATCATAATTATTGATATTAAACAATAAAATAATACTTGTTTATATAATACTGTAACTAGACATGTAATAATTTCTTTCTTTCAGTATCTGGTAATTGATAAATCAATATTTAAACCACTTTACAGACCACTCAAACGTAGTGAAAACAAACGCAAATATAAATTGCTAGAAAAGGAGATTGTTGATTGGCCACCAGTTGGCCAGGTGACTTATGCTAATACTCTTCGCTCGGTTGCTGTTGATATAGCAGAACAATCTGCCAGTGAATTTGAGGAAAATACATGTGATTGATCTAAATTCTGCTATGACAGTCCAGTTAGATTTTATACAGTCTATCTATGCAATTTATGAAAACCAGAGAGGCCTAACTCTAGACCATTTTACTTACATAACCCTGTTTTTTGTATGAAATGTAGTTATTTGATATAGTATCAAGAATTTTTTTGATTATCATATAAATGGGAGTTGAACAAGTTGAAGTCTTATTTTTATAAAAATTAAACAAGATCAAATCCAGATTTCTAGGATCGTGCTTTTAGAATATTTTTATAGAAATTTAATTTAGAATTTAATTTTTTTTTAATATTCAACATTGAAAAACTAGAATTTTGTCAAATGTAAATTCAAGATGGATCTGATTATGATGAAAACAACAATATTGATAGTTCAGGAAATAAAAACTGTTTTGGACTGTGATATAAATGTGTGTTCATTAAACAGTATAGTGTGGGCAATACATCAGTAGTGCTTAAGTCTGATAACAAACTACCTAGTAAACTTATACAGGAATGTTTTCCGAAATTTGTCTAAATATGTTGTGGTAGTTTATTTTGTGAGGGATTTTAAAGGTGGTTATGCTATTTTTTTTATATGATGCTATGTCAAATTTGAGTTTTTAATGAATCAATGAATCATGTAAAGTGCCTTAAAATAACATGTATTTGATTGTTTTAAGCGAATAATTTAAAATAATTTATTAAAATGTTTTTATTTTGTATATAATGGTTACAATAAACTTATTTTCGTGGTAAAGTTGTTATTCAATTCTTTCTACTAAAAATATAAAATGCTTTTGCGATCCACCTTCATGTCAATCAAGGAGACTTAAAAGAATAGCTTGTTTACTTACCTTTCATACCGTTTTTTATTAATTTTAATTGTAATATAGCTACTTCTGTTAGGGTCCAACGACAGGCCTCTTGAACGTTCCAATAACCTTTTGACCTAACTTGATTATGTCTGTTTCAACCAATCAAATTTCTACCCTCTCCAGTACTGTTAGTTTATCAGGTTAGGTCAAAAGGTTAATTTGATGAACGTTCAATAGGGCTGACGATAGACCTTAACTGAAGTGACTTTTATGAGTCTAACTTCATGGAAATTAGCTGGCTCCCGAAAAGACTTTTAATTCATCAAAGTACAAATCCAAGAAACTGCATTATTCCCTTTTGCAGAACAACTTGGAACACATAATGGTGAAACTAGCTGCTGCAATAAGGCCATAAACTCAGATAGCACTAAAATTTGTGGTAGCATTAATCTTGTGAAGAAAAGGCATAACCTAAGTTATATTGACATATTTAGAAATTCAATAGGTATCTCATGAATGATAAAATCTGAAATGTAATCAGTCTCATTGAATCATTCATTCTTGCTCTAACACTGAATAGTTAGTTTATGGTACTATTATATAATATAATAATGATGTAAATTATTTATTATAAGAATATACATGAGATGAATTTGGCAGGAATCTTCTGTACAGAGCAAACCAACAAGTTAGCACTAAAATTACACGTCTTGATTGCTTTGAATTCTGAGTTCAGTAAGATGATCTGAGGACATTGCTCAGCTTGATTTCAATTCCCAGCTTCTTTTTTTTTTTTACACCATTCCAATTAGAATTTTAACATAAATCCTGGATTACCACTAGCTGCACCTTTAGCTGCTGTTGACATATGAAAACCTAAATTATCTTCTTCACTCTGAAAATATATTCACAGAATTTATTTAGTAATGTGTTAAATACATGTACAACAATGAATGATATAGTAACTTAATATATATAAGTAAGGTTAATTGAAAACTCACAAGCAAGTAATTAATACAATCTGAAATCAGCTGAACAGACTTGAATATTTATGTTATTAATGGATGATAATTGTGTTGTCTTGTCAATGATCCAGAACACCTATATATATATAAATTGAATACAAAGAAACAAAACCTGAGCAACAATCTTACTATAGGTACGGGCACATGAGCTGTCATGGTTGGAGATCTCGCGTGTGCCCATACTTCCACGACATGATTATCGTGATGCCAACAAGATTTATAATATCAAACAAGTCTGATAATTGTCTCTGATGGTTTTATCGTCTGCGACAAAGTCGCAAACGACCGACTGGAGATTTTTGTCTCCTCGTGTGCCTGTACCAGTCGTTGAAACTCAAGACAAAACTCTAATCGGGGACAAAAGTCTCCAACCAAGACCGCTCATGTGCTCGCACCTTAAACAAAATCCAGACATAGATAATACTTACCACTAGTCTAGAGTAAGCCTTGCCACCAGATGGGGGTTTAGGAGAACTGACATGTTTTCTAGCTGATTGTTCACTTTTAGCTGGCCACGTTGGAAACATTGATGGATCAACTGGTACTGGGGATTCTGAGAAATATGTATGATTTAATCCTTCTTCAGCAGTTATTCTTCTACTTGGGCTATAAGCTAGGAATCTATTTAATAAATCTGAACCTAAATCTGATAAATATGTACCAAATCTATTTCTAATGGTATTATAGGGATATTCTGTAAAACTACATTTCTTCATACCAGGTAATTCACTAACACCAGGCCAAATCTTTTCATTGGGAGTACCTAGATCCTAAAATATAAAGCAATTGATTGTATATATCAGTCTAGACTATTTAAAAAGTTTAAAAGGACTTCACTACAGCATTTTTCTCATATGCCTACTTATCCTATCAAAGATAAAAGGTACCGGTATATGGTCATCACTCTTTACTCTTATAAATTGTATTTGTCATTACCAGTAAAACCGCTCTAACTGAGCACTGCATCAGAGAGTTTTGTGGTCGAATATTACTTGAACCTGAAACATGTTACTTCTATTATAAAATACATTTATATCGCTCGACAGTCAATGTATTGAGCACTATTTAACAATGAAAATATTTTGTTACTGTACCTTAAAAATTCTGTTCAGTTCATCGATTTCTGATTTGCCAGGCCATAATGGTTTCATGGTTAAGAATTCAGCAAATATACAACCAACAGACCACATATCTATAGCTGTAGAGTACTGTTTACAACCTAATAATAATTCTGGAGCTCGGTACCATAATGTTACTACTATAGGTGTATATTGACGTAATGGTGAACCGTATTCTCTTGCTAAACCAAAATCTCCTACCTATAAATACAAATTAACATAAATCATATTCATTAATTATTGACTGAGATACTTACAACATAGATAAACTATTTGGTGCTAAGATAAACTAAATAAATGAAGTTTAATTCTGACCTTAACAAACTTTCTTAAATAATATATAAAGTGGTAAAAAAGAAAATGTCATTGAATTAAGACTAGCATTGCTTCATACTACATGGTAGGGACAATAATGAAATTTTGACTTACTTTTAAGATACCTTTATGACTAAATAATAAATTAGATGTTTTTAAGTCACGATGTAAAATCCAGTTATCATGTAGATGATTGACAGCTCGTAGTAATTGTTTTAATAATGTCTTAGTTTCACCTAAAAACACACAAAAATTAGTCAACCCAACATCTTACATAGAGTGTTTGACTAGTATACATGGCTCTGTAAAATAATCGCTTATCAATGATAGGAATTTATAATTTCGGTTATCGAATTTCACAATAGATTAAATGTCAAAGTTGTCTCCTGAGTAACCATTAACAAGTAGTATTCTCTTCCCCATAGTTTCTCTTCAGCACATAACAATAACTAATCTATTATAACCAATCAGAGCAAGAATATACTAACTTATAGGACACAAAAAATAATGGAATTCAAAATTTTGCTTTTTATTTCATATTTACAAGGTTTTCTCAATTAAAATATTTTGATTTCAATCAAGTATTAATTGATCTTTGGTAATCGATACCAGTATGCCAAATAATTTGTCATATAAACATATAACTCATGAATCTTTCAAGTAGCATCACCAAATTGACAATTTTTCTCTGTAAAAGTTTCAAAGTATATATCCACCAAAACAACAGATTAAGCTCAAATGTTACCAGCCGTATAAAGTGCTATGTACAATCAAACACAGCAAAACATTTATCAAAATCGAGGAGAATCCTGATGGAATCTAACACAGGCAGTTTGAGAGAGTTCTCGAATGCTGTACTAAAAATCTTAATTCAATCCACCCCCCCAGTCAGTCTGCATCATTAGCATTTAGGGACACATGTCTGCAGGATGAGTGTTATTAAATTCTTAATCTATATAATGTATTATATGTTGGATGAACAGACAAGCTAATATATCAAAAGGTCTTTCTATTTATATATTTCAATTCATCTAAAATGATTGACAAGTATCAGGAGACAAGTTAGTAATGTATTAAAGGCAACTTACCAATACTAAAAGGTGATTTCATAACTTCCATTAAACTTTTTAAATCATGTTCAACATAATCCATTACTATATATATCTTATCCATATTACTACCAACAACTATCTCCTGTTATATCAGTTTAAATAAATATATTATATTTGTAATATTCTAGTAGTTACAACCCATACAGAAGCACAAAACATGCTATAATGTACCGTACTATTTTAGTGTCATCCATACATATATTCTTTTTCAACTCCTGTTTCACTGTAAACCCAATACCACTCGAAAAGTTTTAATAAGAAAAAAAGTTCAAGAAATATAATTGTGTGGGGATTTTGAGGTGTTCTACTCTTCACAATCAAATTGGGAGCAATTAGGAAACCAACACATTACAACATATCAATCAAAGGAAACTAAAATAAACATACCCTGACAGTGACAATATTTGGATGTTGGGCCTTTAACAAAGTATTTATCTCTCGTAATGATGTGATAGGGAAACCTTCTTTTTCTTTTTCCATCTTCAATCTTTTTAAAGCCACAATCTCATCATTTTTCTTATCCTTGGCTCTATATACTACACCATATGTACCTTCTTCTATTCTATTTAAACATCGAAACTCCTCTACACTGCGACATCCCTGTATAGCAGGTAAATATGGGGGTAGTTTAATCTCTTCCTCTATAGGAGAGGGGGGTGGGGAATCTGCTACATATGCTTGATTATCATCTTCAGAAACACTACCATGTTCACTTTCATTTTCGCTATGTTCATCAAATTTCGACTTGACTTTCCCTGTAATGAAAATAAGTACTAAGTATAAAATCCATTGCTATAGCAAGAAATATAAATTTAATCATTTTTTTCACCCAACTACCTAAGCCATTTCACGTCACACATGATTTTTTTTTGGCACATTTTTCAAATACAACAGAGAAATATGTTTACAGAATACATGATGTACAAAATTACTGTAGTTCTGCATAAGAAAGTTGAGCAGTATAAAAATTGTTCAACTGGTTTTTAAACTATGAATATGATTCCCAATCATTGCATGTGACTTTAATTCCCAAGACTCTATCAGATGACAGATGACAATACTATAGATTGACTGACCTGTATTATGAACTGAATGTTTGTCATCTTGATCTTCTTCTTTATTACTAGCTTCAGATTCTTCTTCCTCTTCATTACTACTCTCACTACTACTATCTATATATAATAATTATACAGTGCAGTTTTAATCCATTTCAAAATTGGAATTGGTCACCATTTATCAATAGTAATAATATAAAATTTTGGGACATCCATTTTCATGCTGGACATATTCTATAACATTCTTCTCCACAGTTTTTTATTCATATTTTTTCTTTCACTGGTATCAGCATTTGATTTTACTAAGCATTAACAGAATTACACAACAACTAACCTGATTCAGTATCAGACTCGGATTCAGTAGCAACATCTGATTCTGACTGGATCACCTCAGTTTCATGTTCAGAAGATGGTGGATCAACTTCAATTACCTCATCTTTTGGTTCTTCTGGTGTACGAGGACCCCGTTTACGAGCTAATATTCAGAGAAAACATTAATTTCTACCTATCAACCCTTAGTTCATGTATTTCAAAAAAATGTATGACCAAACTGCAGGTTTAGATTTATGAAGACAATTATCATCATAATGACTAACAACACAAAGGTTGTGTCAACCCAAACTGACTATCCACATACTTAATTACATGTTGATCATCCTGTTTAAGTTCAGTAATTAAAAGGGAAACAGACTAGAATCAATCTTTAAGCAACATCCAACACTAAATTACTTACTTTTTTCAGCTGGCTCACCATATTGTTTTCTATCATCTCGTTTGTCAGGTTGAGATTTTCTATGACTGTCTCTACTTCTACTTCTATGACGTTTCTCAGGCCGGGATTTCTCACGAGCTGTAGTAAATATTAAATACAGTCAAAGCTTTATAAATTTATATCCCTTTGAAATTAAAAGGACAGTAGGTGAAAGAGTTCAGTTAAGTCACACATCAAAATTAAGTCAAACATTTTCAAATTCACGTCCTATATCATTTACCTTGTCTTGCAGCTTGTGCCCTCTTTTCTTCCAACTTTCTTTTTTCTCTTTCTTCATTCTTTCTTTTTTCCCTTTCTTCTATTTTCCTCTGTTTTTCTTCCCTTGTTTGTCTGATTGTATCTCTTTGTTTTTCTCTTTCTTTTTCTTCTAATCTCTCCCTATAATAAAAAAAAACATTAAGAATATCAAGAATTAAAAATATTGCTTTAAGAACAAGTTTGCAAAAAAAATTATAGATGGGTATCATTTTTTTTGTCATTAGTATTAGAGGACATATATCACATACCTCTCCATTAAAGATTGTTCTCGTTTTTTGCTTTCCCTTGTCTCCCGTTCTTCTCTAGTTTCAGTAATAACTATTCTTTCTTTCTCTACCACTCTTTCTACTACAATTCTTTCAACTTGTCTTTCACGATGTTTATCACGGTTACTGTCTCTATCACGATGATCACGTTTCTCTCTATGACCTCTATCTTGACGATCTGGAAGTCTTTCTACCTGTCTATCACTTGCTCTGTCTTGTCTAGGTCTGTGTTTATCAACATGAACAGATCTCACTTCTAAAAATTTAGCCATGAGCATTTCATTAATTAGACATGGGGCTTTGTACATTATATTAGAAACAATGCAAATTAAATGAAAATTCACTCAAATATGTATGAATATAAAGATAAATACATCTTAAAATAAACTTACTATCTCGATTATGATCTCTGTCTCTTCTATCTCTATCACGGCGTTTATCATCTTTATGTTTATGTTTGTGAGATCGTTCACGTTTACCAGATTGTGTCTGGGGTGGTTTTATATCTAATGTATCATCTTCAGAATCCCTGAAATTTAGAATCAAAATAATTATATATACAGAGAAAATAAAAGGGTCTTTGAAAAAGATGTAATTGCAAAATTTGGCCAATGAAACATGTTAATTTAAATATTTTCATAGGACTTTTAAGTAATATCTAAGACTCAATACACTCAATATTCAAAACTTACCTATCAACTACTATAATGTCATCAATTGTTTCTACACGTTTTGGTGATACAGAGAATTGTCTTTCCTTCTTATATTTCGTACGAACAAATTCTGGACTGGGACTGGATTGAAGCTCTCCCTGTTCATAGGGACTTCTACTATTGTCATCAGACATCTAAATAAAAAAAAATTCAATTCTATAACTATTATCAATCAAAATTTCAAAAATTTCAATTGTGTGAAATTGAATGATTGGATCTTAGAATGTCTTTGGATCCATACAAAGGCAAGGTTTTATTTAACATAAACACACTTCCCTCTGTAAGGTGTAGCACTTAAATTTCTTAGAAGTAACTCTTGGGGCATTCCATGTCAAGTGTACAAATTTTCAGCAAAGTTTTGACACACTATCTCGGATTTATTTCTTTTTTTGTTCAAGTGGTTGTACCCATACTAAAAGATTATGCAACCAATTTTCAGACCTTTGGGTCAACTGGGGTCTGATTTATGGTCCCCCAAAATTTGGGCTCCCCATGCTGGGTACCAATCTTTCGGATGCCATATCTCAGAATGTAGTAGTCCGTTTTTAATGATATTATGCTCGTAAATGGGAAAATGGGAAAGTGAAAATTTTTCAAAATTGAGAAAGAAAAAAGTTATAATTAAGGGCGCCCTTTGACTTTGAGCCCAAGTGGGCCTAAAAGGTCTGAAAATTGGCATAATGAGTTACGGCACCTATGTGAATAAATGGTCAAAATATGTCAAGAAAATGAGATATAAGTGTCAGGAGGGTGCATGCCTTTTTCTCTGACAGGGTACAATTTAGATTGGAAAATTTGAGGAGCAATTTATCACACTAAATTCTAGTTTTGGCTAATCAAGTTAACTTTTGATTCCCATTTCTTAAAAATTTGTTAACCTTCAAATATACAATTTGATTTGATTCGATTAAGTATTATATTGGATAGAACAAGGGGTTATTTGGAATCACAATCCCTGCTCTCTGATCTGATAATGTAGCTGAAAGACAGTCTTAGGCAAATGACACACAATTGAAGCTTATTTGTCTTTAAATACAGTGATGTGAGCTTACTCTCTGGCCACATTGAGTTCTAAATTGAATTTTTTCTCTCATGTTACAAATATTCAAGATATGATTTTCAAGTGCATACCTATTGTCTTTGCCTTTGGGTCCATGAATATACAGTCAAGTAACCTAATTTCGTGGAAACCTATTTTTCGTGGATTTCCCGAAAGGATTAATAATTTACATGTGCGACCTCGCGTGACCTCGGCATTTGCTTGTTTTAATAAACAGGGGTTTTCTGTACAATATCAGCTAGTAGAATGATTTCAGTAGTTTCAAGCAAGGTAAAATTATTAATGTATACTTTGACAAATACAAAATGGCGGATTTCACTTATTACCAAACATCACCATTTTTTATCGGCCGAATTTCCTTATAATCCCAAGCAGTAATCAGAATCCCAAGTGTCGTCTGCTAGAATGCAGTCCAACGAATGAAGTCACATGATCAACTAGCGGATTCCGTGTAAGCTGAAAATTTCTATGGAACACAAAGTGGGCCATATCCTTATGTTGTTTCAGTGACTTTTAGCAATAAATCACGCTACGTATCATATTTTGTCAGTCACTATTTTTTTTTTCTTTAAAGGAATTGTCACTTGTTATAATGAATTGATATTAAAGATAAATATTAAGAGAAGTTAATTATACCCCCCCGGTATCCATACAACGTGTTTTTCTAGACTTATTTATAGATCAAACATTGTACACGAAAATAGGTGATGCATTCTGCCGTGTTGCCGAGTTGGTTGCTCATGAAATATGGGTCAAAGTGAAGGATTCATAAAGAAAATCGAAATAAACCATTTTTAATTATTTTGTAGAATATCTGAGGAAACATCTAAGACATAAAAAAAAGAAATTTGTTTTTTTACTTTGACGAAATTCGGTATTAAATCCTTATATCCACGAAAATAGGTTATACCACTGTATAAGTTTTGAAAATTTTGAACTTGAAATGAACACACTTCTCTCCAAGAAATTTCATGTGAAAATGACATTTTGATCGAACTGAAAATCTCCCTCTGTAAAATCATAGTTTCAAATAATTTTGTTTTCAATGGTTGGCATTTTCATCAATTTAACATTCATTGCTATTTGAAGTAACCGGGGAAAAACAAACCCTTTGTATGTAAAAGAATGATTAAATATATCAAAACGCTTTCAAAACTAGTAATCCGGAAATGGCGTTTTTTCTTCCCCACTATTATTAGAAACTAAGCAAGGGGAAGTAATCCATTTACTATCTGAACTTCAGCTCACAACTAAATAATTATGCCAATTTTTTTTTATATCTGCATCCACAAAAAAGTAGGCATATTCTGTGACATATATATATTAAGCAATAACATTGAGGCTTGATACACAGCACATAAACCATACACCAATAAAACTAAGGCGTCCCTACTCAGGTTTGATTTTATTGAGCATGCTAAGGATAGCTTATTCATCATGACATATTTGTGTGGTCTCCTCCTACTGCATGCAATTATATTGCTATAATAAAGTAATACCAAAATCTTATGTAAGCAGCTCTTTAGCATATTTAAGGTAAAGGCCTAGCACAATGTAAATTAATACCATCATATTAGACCCATCGTGTCCAAACCAACCCCATTCGTCATATTTCCTCAGGGCCGTGGTAACACAAGTGGGAAAAATTACGTTTTCATGGCTAAATATTGTCCAATCAAAATTGGCCTTACTGTATTGGTAGCAAATTTCAGCCAATCAAAGAAATCACTAATTATGATGTTTTGTTTGCTAACGTAAACAAAACGAAAGCAGCGTGCCATTACTTATTTTGATGAATATGTACGGTACAGAATTGAGTAAGATTTTTGTTAAAGAATTGAAGCCAAGAGAAAAACAAACCTTTGGACTATTTGCTTGGCAAGAATGTGTTGTATTTTGTTTACATGACCTCATTTCTGTTCTACCTATCTGATTGGTCAGATTTAAATGCCACCAATATCATTTCCACGCCCCCAAAACGAAGCGTATTAGGCTTTGTTTAATACGGGTTAATAAGACCATGTCAAAACCCGTATTCGTGATATAATGTATTAGACCATGCAAGACACACAATTATTTGATGCACCTTTCTTTCTCATATTTACAGACGTATGGACAAAAGACATTGGATTAAAAACAGAGTAGGCCTGTATTATTGTTGAATATATCTCATCAATGATATAAACAAACATGTTACATATAATATTTATTGCAATAAAATGATATTATTTACATTAAAACATACAAATGTTGCACACCTCTATCCACCTTAATAAATTTGACCTGTTTTACTTAAAGATGTAACATCAAGCCTACAGGATAATATAAAGTTTGCTTCACAATGTTATTTTTAATAATTTGGTTTAGAAACAGCATGGGCAATGACTGTCTTGTTATAAATGGTGTGTGAATATAAAATGAAGTAACAGGTAATGTTAACTGTAATACTTCAGTCAAAGGATTAGCAATGATATCGTCTTGTATATTTTAGTCAGCAATAAATAGCATTAGCAAAATACAATAGATTAATTTCAATCTTAAATATGGATACTATATAAATGTAGAATAGCATTCTTATTTAAAATATGAATTGAAACAATTAAATCTTTGAATAAAAATAATATTAGATATGTGTGGAATTTTAACATAGAATAACAACTTCCTTATTAGCAAATTAACATTAATTATAATTAATTAACAATTTTTATAAGCACTGCTTATTACAAAAAATACATTACTTTATGACATGATTTAAAATAACATGTCACTTTATTCAAGATAGTTATTCTTTGATATTTATGCATATTCATGAATGTAAAAACATTTTTTATCACATAGGGTTAATGTGTTCTTATACCATGCATGATTTCTACTTTATAACAAATTTGCATAAACATAATTGAATTAACCATCTTTGATAGAAAAGGCACAATCAACACAACCAAAAACAGAGAAGCCCATTTATCGAAAATACGAGCAAAAAAAGAAATGAAAAAATTAGTACAACGGAATTATATTTCATGTAAAACATTGCACATTTTTCATTCAAGAAATATATTTTATTCCAATCTAAATTTAAATAAAGGAGCAACTATTTGAATAGTTTCAACAATTTGTGCCACCAGGCAACACAACTTTTATTTCAAAGCTTAAAATCATCAATATATCAGTTCTAACAAAATTGTGAATTTCCGGATGGACCAATTCATCCTGTTTAGCACTAAAAACAACAAAAAAAGTTTTTTGATTTAGAAAGATATGATTTTGGATATGAAATTGAAAAAAAAAATCCAAAGTGCTTTGGTTTGCAACATCTTTTTTGAATTGTTTGTTAAAAGAACACTACATAAAGGCAGGTCATCTTTATAAACAACATTAAAAATTCAAAGCTATTTACATTATATTGTGTAGAGGTACAACATAACAGACTTTAAGAATACACAGTTACCATTAGTTCAAGCCAATAACTTAAGAATCCTTTAAGTAAGTTAACAGAATTGGAACTTTCACAAATTGATTAAATTAAGAAACTGAGGTCTATTTGTCTATTTCTTTCTAAAGTAATTTTACACATCAATACAATATATAAAACTTTTAAAGATATTACGTATAATATTAAGAGATTCGTAATAAAGGCAAAAATACTTGGTTAAAATCACAAGAAAGATCCAAATCTGGATGTTCATAAACATGCTAAAAGATAATAAATGTTTTATATATATATACAATAAGTCATCCCAAATTGAAATAGACTTCTTGGTGATTTATATTTGACATCAAGGTAATATAGTCTTACTGGTGTATACTTGCAAAATGCATATCAAAAGCCCAACACAAAATATGTGATTATACTGATTCTTAATATACAAGACAAATGATGCAAAATATAATATCATTTTCTAATCAATTCTACAACTTATTATTTGTTAGAAATATCAACTTAAAATCATGGAATCCAGCAGGAATTCTATTCTAGGGAATGTTAAATAGAAATAAACAATTTGACAATATAGGGTAACAAAATATTTGGCCTTCATGAAATTTCTGAAATACAAATTACATTTCTTACTTTATGAAATTCTTACACTGATATATCACACCACAAGCACTTGTATTCATAGGAAAAGCTCACAACACATGTTTACAATAAACATCAAGTAATTATATAATATACACTGTCATTTTTTTAAAAGTACCGGTTTCCATTTTTGTTGTGACATCTTCAATATACTAGCAAACAGGTGCCCAATTAAACCTGAATGTTCTGGAACTGTTTTGGGAAAACTCAATAAAGAAAACTGTTTGTTACACACAATCTTCCATCGACATCAATAAAGGATTCACATACTCAAACCCTTCAAATTCTGACTGGTCTATTTTATCAATTACTTTGCTGTAAAATAAAATTAGATGACCAACATTTAGTAAATGCAATGAAGACAAATTTTAGATTTTACTTTTCTAAACAATATTGAGGTGACAAAGTGGGTACACAATGACAGAAACAATTCAGATGATTAAAACAACTAGCAGTTGGTTCAGTTCCAACAACATACACTAAATTATAATAAGTCAAAAAATGCTAGATTACAGAGCACCACATTACCCCCAAAAATTCAAGTTGCCACTACTTTTATGTTGACTAATAAAATGAACTTACGGATCATCTGGAGTTAAAACAACTGGTTCATTAGTAAAAGCAGGATCGAAATGTTCTAGATCTCTATCATTACGTATAGTAGGTTTATATGGTGGTGCTATTTGTTTCTGTGATAAAAGTTCCCAGTTGATAGATCTATAGAATGAGTGAGATTTAATATCTTCAAACCCAGTACCAGGATGACAACCTAATCTCTCTACTGGATTCTATAAAAATACAAGAGAAGGAAAATAAAAAACAGACATGAAAAGGTACACTAAAGATTCTGGATGATCAAGCAAAGGCTTAATCCATCAGTCATATCTACATGTATATGACCAATGGTCCTGTTAATTTGATGACACACCATTAGTATAGTCAAAACATTCAAGTAATGAATGAAGTCTGATCTAGAATATGATGCACGAAATGTTCCATTTGTTAAACATTCTATCAAAATGGGACAGAAAGAATTTTGATATGTGTTTACCTTGTTAAGGAATCCTTTAAGTATTGAGGCAGCTTTCACTGATAAAGACCTTGGTATTCTGATAGTCTTCTCTAAGATTACTGTAATGAAATAATAATAAATGTTAATTTGCTTTCTTGCTTTGCTTACATAAGTAAGGAAAACTTAACCACAATAAGCCTTTTGGTAATAGATTTTTAATCAAGAACAGGTCATGTTTGGTCAGAAAAACATGAGCTCTTATTGAAAATTCTACCTGTATAAAATGCTGTAAAATAATATGAGCAGTATTCACAATCAACTAACCGTGAAATGGAAAAATAACTGATAGTGTGTACGTCTTAGAATGGGATCAGTTGACAAAATCAGATAGTTATATTCTAAATAAACTAAATATTGAATCAAAGAATAGTCAGATACATAAAAGTTCTATGAAAATTTTGTATATTTCAGTAGAAAATTACATGTAACTCAATATCATAGAATACTTACTCTGAAATAAGTAGTCTTCTGTATTTTGATCAGGATTATCAGCATTTCCTACCACATCAAACGGTGATCTACCAGCCAACATTTCAAACATTAATACACCTAATGCCCACCAATCAACACTAAAATCTACAAAACATACTCACAACTATTATTGGATTATCAAGGTATAACAGTATATATTATTCTCACAGTATAATCATTTGTGTTTTTATCCATATCAGGGTTATACAGGATTCATTGAATATTATTCTCAAACATTTTTGGTCATCACTAGACATCAACTGATCAATTGCAGAACAAGAAGTATACAACAAACATTAAACTTTCATATAAAACATTAAAACTTTAATAAAATTGACTTATTGTAACCTTTCAATAATTATAATGTAGACTTAAAATATCAGGAATTAAAAAATACCAAATTGCAATTTAATTTTAATTAATTTCAAAAGCAATATCACAGAAAAAATGGAAATGTAATTTGCCAGATTTTTGTTATAATGTTTATGTCTATTTTTTTATAAAATGAAATTTGTATTTATTAAAGTGTGAATGTTTGAGTATATTTAGCAACACAATGGTAATTCAAGAGCATCAGCATGATCATTTCATTGAATTTGATCCTAAGAAGCAGATACTTAACAAATTTTAATGCTAATGGCTTAATATATGTTAAAACAACAAACTTTTCACTTGGCAATATAGATAGCAAACATATAGGTAGTTTCTTTCATGTTCAAAGGTGGATATCTAATAATTCTCTCAATAAGCCTATTTTAAATAATAGAAACATTTTATCTAAAAATAAATAAATAAGTCCCATTATACCAACAAGCAATTCAATTGACATACTACATGTATTCTACTATATATAAATATATATAAATTTGTTCTGTCAACTACATAATCTTTCATAAAATAAAAAAAAGTTAAAAATAGTGTTTAAACTAAAAGCAAGGAATTAAGAACAGTAATAACTTTAATTTTGTTTGCATTTTAAGCAATATTATTTTATGAAAGATTATTCATTTCTATTCTAAGGTACCATAATCTTCTCCACGCAGTACTTCTGGAGCTATATAGTTTGGTGTACCACAGAATGTATTTGTCTTATCACCCTCAAATAGACCTTCCTATATAAACAGAAATAAAAAACAAACCCATCATCTACTGTGTACTCACTCACTTGTGATCGTGATGAGGATGATCCATGATTATGATCCATGATAATGATGATCATGATTATGACGATTATGAGAAAGAGAAATGTGTTATTCTTGTGATGGACTAGTGCCAGCAAATAGTGAATTGTGAAACTGAAACTAAATACCTGAAACTAAAAAGTTAGTAGGCCATGCAAATGTTAGAAAATGAAAAAGTACTAAAAATTTTCTCTGAACTGACAAAATACTTATTATAGAAAAACTTACCAGACCAAAAATTTTATTTCATAATTTATGTGTTTGTTTGTTTTTTTTTCAAAAATATCTTTAACATAGTCAACTTAATCTATCTTTATAAAGATGGGTTTCCTGATTTTTTTAGTGTCAAATTAAGCAAACTATTTGACAAATTGGTGTTTTTAATGAATTATCATATATTCTTAATCATATCTTTATGTTCTTATTGTATATAATTAAGAGTTTTAACCAATCAGAAATGCTCATGTATGTACAGTCTGGATAAACAAAAAAAGACCTTTTGACCTTTATTGATCGGTCACTCTTTGGAATTCTGTTGGTAATTCTCTTCTAATTTAGCTAATTATGAATTAATTATGGACATATGAGACAAACTGGTGTTTTTCAAAGTCATTAGAATACCTCTACTTTCTATTCATATATTTATTAGCATTTTCATTTTTATAAATAAAAATAAGGGAACCCATCTTTAATGCTCTTCTTTTTCCAGTCCTTTAGAGAAAATTTTCCAACGCAACTAGCACCAAAATAAAATTCTAACTAATTATAAGGCATGCAGAGTTATCCTTTCTTGACATACCATAATCTTCACCACGCAGTATCTCAGGGGCAATATAGTTGGGGGTACCACAAAATGTACCAGTTGTTTCTCCATTACCAAGTCCTTCCTATAGTGTGATATGATAAAATATTGTATGGGTTATAAGGCAGATGATGCATGAATAATATTCATCATGGTGTTGAGCTAAAATCTCAGATAATACAAGCTATTTATATCTAACAGTGAACAAATTTCAAAACTTTTTAGATTTTCGGAAAACATTGGAACATGTTAAAAAGATTTATAAATGCTTCAGAGATTTGTTTTTTCAATATTAAAGGGTTATTATCACTAATAGATTAAAAATAAGTTAAAAATTAAAAAATCTCAAAAATGCAATGGTTATCACATAAATCAGAAAAATACTTTTCTAAAGTTTGTTATTGTTTATAAAGAAAATTTGAAGAAGCAATACTCTTAGTGTTATAACAATATTCATCTAATAATTTCAATAAATCATTAATAGCAAGAATAATACTACTTTAAAATCATTAATTATTAAAATGATAAAATACTGCATGAATAATAATCATTATTTGTTGAGGCATAATGAGTGTATTTAAAGCAATAAATAATGATATTTTTTCATGAACTGATAAAGGTGTATGGTGATGCTTTAATATGAATGATTGGTTCAGCTGTTAAAAAATACATTTCATTTATTCCAATTTAGTTTCATAAATAAATTGCGCTTTTACTAGTAAAATACTGAATTTAACTAAACAAATAGGAAAACAGTACCAGTGCATTATGGCATAAATTGATGTAAAAACACAAACATCAATCAATTTCCACTAAGGTTTTTTTTTTTCAGATCATTTGAAAATAAATCACTTATTGTGGCTGTCTTTTCCATACCATAGGAGTAAAACAAAAGTGTACCTACCTTACACATTCCATAATCAGTGAGTTTAATATGACCTTCCGAATCTAATAAGACATTATCTAATTTTAAATCACGATACACAATACCTGTAATAACACAATCAAACAATCAGAATAACAATGATCAACCGAGTATAGTATAAATCTCAAAACACAATTATATGTTCTTATAAATGACAATTTCTCAAAAATGAGATAATAAAACCTGTCAAAGAACTACAATCTAGACATTGAAGCACAGAAAATTACAAACATGGGATAGATATTTTTCAACACTTAAGAGATCAAAATATTCAACAAAGCTACGAAGACCTATCTGTATTGATTCAATAATTTGAATAGCAGAAATACCTTTTGCTCCAGATAGAAAGAATTTTTTATTATTTTTACATAGTTAATACCTCTTTCGTGTAAGAAATTTAATGCAAGACAGATTTCAGCAGCATAAAATCTAGCATGTTCTTCTGGAAGCCTTCTTTGTCTCTGCATGTGAAACATCAAATCACCACCATTGACAAATTCTATCACGAAAAATAATCTGAAAATAAACAGAACTAAGTAAAAAAAGCATCCGAAAATTATCAAACCCTGTCTCATGACAAGCAGGACAGAGAGTGGCAATTACTATGGGTAAATATTGTCAAATATTAAAATGAAAGGCTTAGTGATTTAGTTTTAGTGGTGATTTTTACACCTACCTGCTAGCAGTCATAAAACAGGAATGTAAACCAACAAGGAAAGGATAATTTGTAGCTGTTTCAAATACATGTTTCTCTGTTTGTACCCAATCTATATCCTATTGAAAACAGATAACATGTTAAAAATTAAGTCACTAGTTTCATCACTTATCCATTACCTATGGATATATTGTAAATTATATCCTATTGAGCAAAATGAACCTCAGTTAAATTGTGCCGTCAAAAGGTTCTTTGTGGCAAAAAATAGTCAGCTATCAAACTTTGAAGATAGTGTCCCAACTCTTCAATTTGTATATTGAAAAATCAAAAAAATATTTTCCAAATATCAATGTCACAATAAATACTACCACAATAAATACTATCACAATAAATCAACACAAACCTCATCATCATTAACTAACTCTTTTTTGATGACTTTCATAGCATAGATTCTCTTGGTTTTCTTATGTTCTACCTGTAGTACTTTGGCATAACTTCCTCTGCCAATAACACGTAACATTTCAAAATCATCTAAAGATATCTGTCTCTCATCACCAGTTGTCTATATAAACATATAACATCATCATTATTAATATAGAGATATTACACAACACATGTACTTAACTACTTAATACATTATTTCTTAATATTTGCGATGTAGATTTTCAGAGTTGAGAAAAATGGAGTACTTCTCTGTTCTTCAATGGGCTAATGAAGACAAGCTTGGTGTACAATGACATTTTGCCAGGCCAGGGACACAGTTTTTCAGTTGTTGCATGACTGACCTGCATTGTGGACTAACACAACAAAAGTGGAAATCCAAAGGTTCTATCACAAACTAAACAATAGAACCTCTGACATCAAGCTTTGTAACCACCTGAACTCACTGAACAAACAAAGTTATAAGTTTGGTCATTTCAAATCAAAGCTCTATGGAATAAATAATGATTTTTAGATATAAATGCTTACCTCAATAGGTATGACCTGAAAAAAAAAAAAAATGGTTATTAATTAAGAGTTGAAATTGTACATATGAAACAGAAATTTTTTAAATAATTGTGATCTAATAAATAAATAAATTTTTAACGTCATTTTATTTCTATGGTATATTTCTTATAAAATTACACTGATAATTTAGTATAGTCAAAAAGACAAATTTGTGCACAAAATGCCCAATTAGAATTGTACTGTCTTGTAAATAGAAAGTCCATTACAATTCATCTTATCTCAAAAAAAAAAAAGATAAATTGGTCATCTGTATGTGTTCAGCTGTGCCCAAATTTTTGATTGGACTAAACTTATAGTATTCAAACCAAATACAACACCAAAAGCAGACCTTGACTAAATTGAATTGAACAAATTAAATAAGATATCTGAAGAGAATAAGAATTTCTCAGTCTTTATAAAATTAATAAATTAACTAAACTATACATGCTGTAAATGTCAACTTATATGCAGACAATTGGAGAAATATTTCATTGTTCAAATTTGATCTAAAATGCTTCAAGCCATTACATCATTGCTATACAAGAGTTTGCTTTACATATTTTTATCTTAATTGTAATCTTATTGTCATGCCAAATTGAACATGCAAAGAACTTTTCTGACATATTAAGGGACACAAAATTAACCCTGATCATATTTTGATTCATTTATGAATAGGATTGAATAACATCATAGTAAAAAAATTTGTAAAAATATGAATGAAAATAAGTCTTAGATATATAAACATGGAATCCTATTTTAAAAGTTCATACACAAGAACCCACCAAAAAATAAGACTAAATAGAAAATAAAAATGCAACAACACCAATAATATAATACCAATCTGAACAAATACAGCTCTAGATATTTTCTTTCAAATCTTTTCTGACATATACCTTCTAGG
Organism: Lottia gigantea; assembly: GCF_000327385.1. Classification (NCBI taxonomy): domain Eukaryota; kingdom Metazoa; phylum Mollusca; class Gastropoda; family Lottiidae; genus Lottia; species Lottia gigantea. The sequence goes on along the minus strand of NW_008709614.1, from coordinate 1,095,736 downwards.
TTTAAACAGTGTTTAGAAAAAAAATTAAAAATAAATCAAATAATCAGAAACACTGCTTTAAAATGGAATAGTCCATGATACAAGTTGTGAAAATATAAGAATCCTGTATGTTTGATCAGATTGAATAATAAATATATATATCTATACCTCTCCATCACTATTATCCTCTATTAATGCTTCCTATCGTATAAATTGATATCATTTACTATCAAATAACAATAGAGATTGAATTTACATCATCTCCATAAGATACATTCCACACAATCAATCTAGTTTTCATATTAAAATTCTTAGAAGTCAAGTCAGCCCTTACTGGAGTAATATATTTATATTTCAAATATTTGTGATATTGCCAACACTGAAATTGATTACAAATAAATCTGATAGTAAAACAATATTTTACCTCTTGACTTTTATCATATACAACTTGAGATGGTCTACTAACTGTAAATAAATATAAATAAAATCAATAAAATCTAAGTTTTATGCAAATTGAATGGAAAACCCACCTTTCTTTGGTCTATATAATAGAACTTATGATAAATAGGAAGATATATTTTTTTATAACTCAAATGTGAGATAAGCCTATGGTAGGAAAAACAAATTAGGATCTACGCCTTTTAAGACAACTAAAAAATCCTTATTATCCTTATTATTATTTTACTGTTTTTGACGGATAACAATCTAAATTTCAAAATTTTCTTCTTAACTTACCTGGTTTTGACTCTCCATTTGTTTGTGATAATCCTCCTTCTCTAATAGGTGGGAAGTTTTCAGTGTTTTCAGGGTGTTTACCACAAGGTGTGTGTATCTGTTTATGACAGCGTTTATGTACTAATAATTTACACTGTATACATTTAAAACCTTGTCTACCTAGACCCCAAATACGATCTGTACATAACTGACAAAATGCTTTCTGAAATACAAAATTTTACAGTACAATATTTTATATCAATACATTAAATCCATGTTACCATCACAAGAATCTACTGGACTTTACTTTATGTTTTTAAGATAATCATTAATATATAATGTTTCCAAAATGGTTAACATTAAAAACATCATATTGTTGCTGATATATATTTTGGTACTTTCTTACGATTTAGCATTTCATGATTTTAATAGTAAGAGCATACCCTTGAAAATCGTTTCGGTTGAAATAAATGTCCATTGACTCTATATAATTTTCTCCATCTTCTGGCTCCCCTTCTGTACATATTTCCTGAAATAAGTTCACAATATAATGCTATAATAAGTAGATACTAGAGCCACACGTGGCACAGAGTGGGACTTTGCAAATGTAGCAAATTACAAAAGACTCTGAAAAAAATCAAACTTCTACGATAATTACGTCACGCGCAAGAACAGTTTAAAGTTGAGAAGTTTTAATTCTTTGGAAGATTGTTATACCGGAAGTAGACAGACCTCACAAATGAAAGTATCAGAAGATAGCCAAGGCCAATGACCTTTGGCATTGAAAAGGAGACAGTCAACAAAAGTCAAGGTTACGAGATACAAGTTATCAAAATTTGAGTATATATATGAATATAAAACCGGAAGTTGAGATAGGACAGCAAATATAAAAGTATAAATAGATAGCCAATGTCAATGACCTTCGATCGTACAAAAGTCAAGGTCAAATAAGGTCAAGGTCAATAATTGAAAATTTTGAATTTTCAAAACATGTTCCTTTTTTTGAACTATTCAGCTGAAGAAATCGAACTTCTAAGACAAAGTGGCTCAAAAGATGAAGTAATTGTATGCAAAGTTTCGTTTTGAACAGATGTGGACTTTTCGAGTTATGCCCCTGGCCGAAAAAATCAATAATGAGTAATTTAACCCGGATGTGCCACTCCCACCTCATTTTTTTGGCATGACTTAATTGATATTCTGAATGTTATGTTGTGTTCCAAATTTAAAGCTTCTGCATCATACACGTCAAAAGATATAGGTCAATAAACGTAAATAAAGGTCAAAATCGAAAATTGAAAATATGGAAATTTTAAAACCCGTTTCTTTTTTGGAACTATAAAGACGAAACAACTGAGCTGTTAACACAAACTGGCCAAATCATGAGGTAATTGTGCAAGAATTTCAACTTTGCTTCAAAAAAACGATTGTTAAATATCAATGAAAAGTGCATGAGAGGCACATTAGAAAACCGAAAAAATTAACCCTCTAGGTTAATTAGGTCATGTGCTAGAGCAGTCCAAAGTTGCGAATTTGACTGTTTTCGGATACCTTCTTTGCTCAAAATTTTTTAGATTAATCAGACAAAAAGCTAACAATTCGGCCAAAAAATGTGTGCGACAAATGTATGATTTTTGGTTCTTTTAAACTGCTATCATGTCAGAAATAACATGCAGATTTCAGACTTTTAGAGCCGATTATTCACTTTTTGCACATGTTGAGCTGTAGAAACTTCTGGTTTTGCAAAAATGTTCCAATTAAATTCATTAACAACGTTGCCACTACAGAAGGTCTACAAATGTAGAAATGTTGCTGCAGCTGTTGCAGCCTTTGCTTGAAAAGGTGTGGAAGAATCGAAAAGAAAATAAAAAATAAAAAAAGGGATTGACATTTCGATAATAAACTATAAATTGCTTGAACTTTCTAATAACCCATAGATCATTCCAGATTTTCATTTTTTGTATGAGCAGTGCCATAAGACAATATATCATTCTTGAATTCAATTAATACACAGACATATTCCCCTAATTTTAAGACACTTAATATAATCAAATGTATTTTATACTTACTGTCTTCTCCAACACATGGCATTCCAGGTCTTTCAGGTACATTAGGGAAAACTGAAAAATAATTAAATATTTCTTGAAAATAACATCAGATTTGAAATGACTTTTTCAAAATTGGACAGATTCTCTACAAAATGTCACACTGATTAATTATATACAGACCAAACATGGTCACTAATAAGCACCCCCACAAAACACTTGTTCTCTTTAATTCTTACTTTGACTCAAATATTCAAATAAAAGTATAAATCATAATATACACAAAATGATAACACATACCATGAATAGTGATTTCTGAATCTTTATTGACTTCATACAATCTAATAGCTTCATCTAACTCTATCTGCGATGACAATGTACATGGATCTCCTGAAACATACAAAAAATGATTTCGAGTAGAAAAAATAATATTTCTGCAGCTAACCTTGGCTAGATATATGTACACTGGGAAGCGTCTACTTCAATGTAAGATTACGAGCGGGCCTGACAGAGTTCAGACGGACTGGCGCTACAGGTTCTAACAGACCAAAGGTTTTTATACCAGTTGTGGGGTCAGTGTAATGAGTGTATCTCATTTTAGTCGCTGTGAATCAGTGTACTGGTTCCACAACTGGAATAAAACTATTGTCTCAATGAATCCGTGCTCATGAATATTAATAAGCTTGAAGCCGATTGACAGGCAAGAAGAAACAAACAGCCAATTAGAGGAGAGTTAATAAAAAGTAATACGATCTTTATAACTGTTTTCATCCTAAGCAACTCGTACCGGATTGAAATAATAAAAATAATAACAAACCTCATTAAAACACTAGAACATGCTTTAAAAACACTGTGTTACATTTCCTCAATACAATAAAAATAATAACAAAACTCATTAAAACACTAGAACATGCTTTAAAAACACTGTGTTACATTTCCGCAATACAATAAAAATAATAACAAGATTCAACGAACCGTGGCGCATGCCGAACGTCTGATAATGATTACAGTGCTTATTTGTTTAACCTGATTAACATAACAGTGCACACGGCGGCTGTCGACAAACTAAGACCATGTGACGAGATTATCCAGAACGAGTAATTAGTTCAACTTATATCAAAAAAGAGGCTTGATAATCTTGGCCACAATTCTTGCAACTCGTAAGTGTTTTGATAATTGATACCCTATCTTGATTCATTAATCTCAATTATTCAATCAATAAAGATGTTTATTTACTAAAGAAAACAGCTTAAAGACTCATACAGTGACGAATTTTCTGTCAAAATTGCTTTCTTTTTACTTCTTATAAAATTGACGGTTAACCGAATATCTCAAATCAGATCCGGTAACCCGTGAAATACTACCCGAAATCGGTTAACTAATCCACACTAAATATTTCACATATGACTTGTCATGAAAAGTGAGAATCCAGTCTGTTATCCATAAAATAAGCTTAAAAATTGTAAGTAGTATGATGTCACTATAATAAACCAGCTACTTTCCAACCACAGCACAATAACCATAAATTATATCTCAGTCTAAGTCTCAGTACTGCAATGGAAGTAATTTCATCTTACCTTCCTCATCAAGCCACTTCACAGTGAATGGTTGCAGCTCATCAAATTTACAAATATCTTTTATTTCTGTGCAAAATTTACCATAACTTATATCTGTACCAATACTTGTAACAAGAATATCACTGAAATAATCAAATTGGTAAATTTTGATTCTTAGTACTTTCTAATATTGGTATTGGTAAAACTAACTATAACATTTAAATTTCCTCAAAGATTTTTAAAATGTATGGTATTTGACTAACCAATGGTTCATGGAACAATATTTACCTGTATAAGGTAAAATATTATGGAAATATGTGTCTGACCATAATTGATCATCTTTTGGATTCTCCATATTCAATTGATGAATACAAAGTAATTGTTCATTTATGGGCCTTCTGGTATGATATATAGCATATATACAAGGTAGTTTTAAAAAAAATATATATAATTTATTGAAAGATTGAAGAATAAATGAAACTACCACATCTCATTAATCATGTTGAAGCTGCTATATGCATTACTTTTCAGTATGAAACATATGATATCCCGTTTGTCTACTATTAAATAAAATCTTTCAAAAGCAGATGATGCTGATGATAACATCACTAATTCTGTTGTTATTCAGTTGTTCATAAAAAAAAAATGAATGTCATAGTTTTATGCTGAAGAAACCTATGGATATGTGTAAATTAGATCCATGAATCAGCTCAGAAAGCAAATATTCATCATTATTATAATATTTTATGACTAGCTCCTTCAAAACATTAATATATACACACCCATTAAATCCTACTTTAATTCTAATACCAGTATTGTCAGCTGGCTCTTGTGTAGGCATAGTTGAAGCTTATAGTCTGAAAAATATCATATCTATTAACAAAACAAAGACACTAGAAAAATAAGCTTAGGCTAAATATAATTAGCTTATAAGAGAGATTTCCCCAAAGGATGATATCTGCATTATTTTGGCTTCAAAGTGATTTTTGAATTTTTCATCAAATTGCAGATGCTTTAATTGGATGCATTCTGTCATGTTGACATTTGTTTTTATAAAGGGTAATTTACTGTAAAATTTGTTTCTGTGTGACACTTTTAAAAAGTGTTTATTTCAATGGAACTGTTAATTCGTATCAAGTCCATTTTAATCTAGTCAAATTAATCAGTTTAATTGCAATCAAATTTTCCAATTACATGAATGCAATGACAACTGACAAAATAATATCCTATCCATTAAATTAATGCAAGGAAGCAAGGCTTTTATTTGATTATTCATCAACTGATGTCATGACAATGTGTAACTTGAAATGAAAAAAGTTATGTCATCAAAAAGGCACATTCAAAGAGTAAAAAATTTAGTTTGTCTTTCAATGGATCCTAATCTAATATTTAAAAAAAAGTCAAAAGAACAGCTGAGGTTACACTAGTTACAGCAATGCAAAGCCACAGGCACAGGGGAATCCCAAAAAGATTTATTTTACATGAAAAATATGACAAGAATGTATACAATATAGACCTGATTAGCAGCTTGTAAAGACTGATATGCAATTTTGGATTATTTAATCCTAACATACCTTCCCTTGGCTGTAAGGGTAATCAAAACAATACCCAATTAATAAAGTATTTGGTGACTAATTGTCCTAATTCATTAATTGATAGGCACGACTTGCAAGTGCAAATGTTTACTTTATGGCGGAAGTCACGTGACCAAATTCATAATCTCATCAATGAGAAAAATGAGGACGATATTTGTAAGTTTTGTAAATGTAAGGTTTTAATCTGAGGTGAAATGTTCAGACTGAACTTTCTGCTCATGAAACAATACTTTCAGACTATTTTTTCATCCATTTGCGACAACCATAAATGAAATTTTTCTACTTCCAAAAATGGAAGTAAATAATTCACGAATTTTGATTGGCTGTTGATGACCTGGGATTCCCTTATTGCCCGGATGTTGGAGTAGCCATTTTCCTCGAACCGTGTGACAAGATAATCAACTTTACTCGCTTTCCAGATCAACACGCAGATTAATAGGCAATCACGATGGTAAGAATACGTGTAACATTGTTGTCGTAATAGGAAAATTTCAAAACTTTTATGTCTATATGAAGTTGAGGCTCATCGGCGTCAAAAAAGTGTCCAGTTTGGATTGTTTTGAAACCGGAAGACAGGGTTATTGAATGGCCAAATGGGTGGGTGTGTCTCTTGCTACACCTCTGTCAACAAAATATGTCATCTGTGTAGTACGCCGAATAATACATTTACTCATACATACATCTACTGTTATCTTATATTGCAATCAATACTAAGAAAATGTCATGCAAACATATATAGCTGTTGTGTAGTTTGTTGTTTGGGTCTACTTGAAGAAATGATGTTATATGAAAATGATTCATCATTATGGAATTGCCTATTGGCCGAAGTTTAAATTTATGTTTTGTTATTCTGAGAAATTTATTTTGAAGTTGCATTTACTGATTTGCAAGTCTTTTGTACCTTGTATCAATGAGCCAGAGGCAAAGTATGTTAAACTCAAGACCCATTAATGATAAATTTATCATATAAAGTAGGCATTGGGTTATGCATTTTATGCATGTATTTGGAATATTCACATATTGCATTCAGCAATTTGTCTAGGGGTTGGAAAGGGGGGGGGGGGGGCAAATGTTCAAGTGATAGTTGTCCATAGGTGATGAAGTGTTTCTCTGTAAATACATGCCTACATACATGTAGTTAGACTGACAGAGACCGCTTGTTAAAAATTAAAAAGAGGGTTTAGTTATATTAATTCTGATTTACTTAAGATTTTTACTACACCAGTACATCTGAATGGAACCAATGTCATTGACACATTCTTGGACAAGTTAATCCTTATGGAAACATGATGGTTTGCAAATAAGCTGATTACACTCTACAAAATTCAGAGGGTAAACTTAGGTTGTATGCATATCAAATAAATCTATATGCATAGAAACTTCTAACTAGCTTCATAGAATTGGTATTAAACTTGAATGCAACTATTGATGTTTATTTTCTTAAAGAAACAAAAATAATCAATTTAAGAAAAGTTACCATGTTTTCGTTACTGGTATCACTTATCATCAATCATTACAAACTTTGAATGTATCCTTAACAACTTTGCATTCCAAAGCCAGTCATAGTTTTGTCACCTGAAATAGGAATCTTTGCTCTGAACATAGACATTTCTTGCATACTTAGGGCATTTAAAAAAACACTACCCTGTACATTAAATTGATCCTCCAAGGCCAAAAGATTTGAATTCTAAGCTTATATAATAAATATATTTCCTGACTAGTGTTAAATTTTTTTTTTTTATATTTCAATTTTTAATTAAAATAACATAAGCTTATATAAATTGAATAATGTTTTTAATCTTCAAAGTCTTGTTGTCTGCGTATTGTTGAAATATTCCTGAAATATTTGTATGTGTTCTTCTCAACTTTTAAGTAAAGGTTTTTTGTGTGTTTTGTTTCAGACGGAGAGACAATTAGATTGTGCACTTGATTTAATGCGCAGATTACCCCCTCAACAAATAGAGAAAAACCTTAGTGACCTCATTGATTTGGTAGGTTAATTTCATATAGAGTTATTTGTTTCAATCGTAAAATCTGGTCCAGACACAATACTGGTACGGTACATACTACTTTCTCTTCATAATTGAAAATTTTCTGTCTCAGACCCTAAGTTATTGTTTTGAGTTCACATGTCAATAAATACAAAAAATATTAAAGGGATTGTTATTGTTTAAACTTTTTATGTGTGTTGGGGCCATGTAAGGCTTCTGTTTGCATCATTCCAATTTTTCTGTCAGATATTTGATCTGTGGTTGCTGTAGTTATAGAAATGCTTTACTGAAAATGATGTCATTGTCCCAAAAGCTGCCAATAGACCCATAGACGTTTGAAAGTTGTGTATCTGCAATACACATAAAACGTTTAGAAATTCTCTTTACAATCTCTTAAAGCGTCAACATTATGGTTGGAGAGAAGTGATTATTTTGAAACATAACTTGATATTGATTTTAAATTGTGTGTTTCACTCACTGTCGAGATAATTGATTTCTGATTTTAAAACAATGCAAAATGAAAGAGCTTGTAATTTTTGTGTTTTATGGCTTGCAATTTTTAAATTGGTTTGATTTACACAAAAAATCTTTCAAAGTGAGCAAAGATAATTTACACATTGTCCTTTCTACATTAGGTACCAGCATTATGTGAAGATTTATTATCCAGTGTTGACCAGCCGTTAAAAATAGCCCGTGATAAAACTGTAGGAAAAGATTATTTATTATGTGATTATAATAGAGATGGTGATTCATACAGGTATGTATAATTTTATTTACACCTATTTCGGGTTGTCTGGAAGAAAACACACAGGATTATTCATTAAGTATCAAAGCTAAGACCATAATATTTAAGATTCTCAATTATAGAGAAATCAGTCTGAAACCTTTTACTAAATGCTATAATTATGAAGTCAACATATTATGGTCTTGGATTCAATTCCATGTGAATAATTCTGAAATAAAAAAGTATTATTGTTTTTCTTCTGGACCATCTTATATATCTTTCTATTTTGCTAGTTTGACTAAAGGATTTTGTCAAATAGTGTTTACTTTCTATTTAAACAAGTCAATACACACAAGAAAATGATTTTCTCTGCTGTGTACAAGAACAAAGAATAGACTCAATTCAATAAGGAAAATAATCTACCATTTCCTCCCTTCCAAAATATAAATATTATATTTCAATATTTAATTAATTCTAATAACTTCCTGTTTAGTATATCACTCAAGTTATTTATATTAACAGATTTAATTACTTGATATATTAGATAAGAATTAATTATTGTAAAAATTATAACACGTTTTCTAAATGACAATAAATAGGTTTTTTGTTTTTGAAGATAAGATTTTATATTGAAGAAAAATAAAATTGTAATTGGTGATATAGTATCCTCTAGGGTCATTTGAAACAAATTTTCAAATGTATTTTGTTTTTATTTGATAGATTAAATCAAACATGGATAAGTTTCTTGACATAGCTGTTTTTAAAAAGTACAGAATTGTTGAGGTTTGGGAATAATTTATCTGAGTTATACTAATTTTTCAGATCCCCATGGAGTAATAGTTATGATCCACCTCTAGAAGATGGGGCAATGCCCTCAGATAGACTTCGCAATTTAGAAGTAGAAGCTAATAATGCCTTTGACCAGTATAGAGAAATGTAAGTATCAGAGGACCTGTGGAATGTTCTATCTATTGTATGGACAAGAAATTATATAAATAAAAGGGTTAAAATTGTGTTAAGAAAACTTGCAATGTGTATAATTCATATAATTTTATATATAATTTCATCTGTTGTATCAAATAAGGCCAGTTGAACTATATATATTTGTTTGCAGGTATTTTGAAGGAGGTGTATCATCAGTTTATTTATGGGATTTAGATCATGGGTTTGCTGGGGTCATTTTAATTAAAAAAGCTGGAGATGGCTCTAAGAAAATTAAAGGTTGTTGGGACTCAATTCATGTTATTGAAGTACAGGTATGTTTCTATGACCTTCTTATATATGATCCATTGTTCACTTGTTTGAAATAAATATTTTGCTGTAAATGAATATATATCTAATAATATTTTGAATAGCAGTCATAGTAAAAGCCACAGCTGTAAATTGTGAAACACCAACTACTTTTAGATCAATGTATGATTTTATTGTACCTGGACAATCTTGTTGAAATGTTATTTAGTAGATTTGAAGAAATATTTTCACAGTTTTGGAATTAAACATATATATAGCACTTAAATTTTTATTTTATTATTTTTAATTGACTTAGGAAAAATCTAGTGGTAAAAGTGCCCATTATAAATTAACATCAACTATTATGTTATGGTTACAAACTAATAAAGAAGGTAGTGGTACCATGAATCTAGGTGGCTCTTTAACTAGACAGGTATGGTGTTATTTACTGCTGTATTTTTCTTGTTAGTTGACACAATATGGATCAGTTATCAAATAGACAACTGGTTACATTTATAGTGAAGAATGAATTATTTTTTAGTGAATTGACATAATATTTGATATACTATTATTACAGGTAGAATCTGATGCTTCAGTTAGTGAAGCTTCACCCCATATAGTTAATATAGGTAAAATGGTAGAGGTACGTTATTTTTCTTGATATTTGTACTTTTTATGATTAGTGCAATGGTTAGTATGGCATTGATATAATCATCATGGCATTGTCACTCATCTTCAGCCATGAAAGTAGAAGCTATGTATCCTTGGTTTAAACTCTGCACTTCTGAAAGTTTAACACAATCTTGCTTCCTTTTCCTTTTCATTCACAAAGTAAGGAATCATTGGTGCAATTCTTACAGTTAAATGGAGAGGGTCAAATTTTTTTTCAAATTTTCTGATAAATTGTTTTGGCTGCTGACCCATGTTGTGTTTATAAATAAGTGTCAAACACGCCATGTAATTAATTGTCATATTAATAAAGATAGTGATATTTCATTAGCATTTATCCTTTTTCATCAGATTTTTTTTTTATTTGCAGGAAATGGAGAATAAAAACCGCACTGTATTGAATGAAATTTATTTTGGAAAAACAAAAGACATTGTGAATAGTTTACGTTCATTTAATACACTAGAAGAGAAGAAAAAGGGGGCAGCTTTACAGAAAGATTTAGTTGCAGCCCTAGCAAAAAGATCCCAAGCCCAGTGACACTACAATATTTTTAAAGATAAGATGTATTATATTCCAATTATTTTTCAATTATTTGTCTAGCCTGCTGGTTTGAACTGTCTAATGGCTTCACGAGATTTCTACGCATCAGGATCAAAATATAAAGTAATTGTGTGTGGATAAAGAATTATTATTTGAAGTTATTAGAACCAGAAAGGTAGTTATAGATCAATATCAGTGCTATATAGAGGTACTTTCATTCCATAGCGTTAGTTACTCAATCTTAAGTTTTTTTAAACAGTAAATGAGAATGTAAAGTGTGACTGGATGTTCAGTACATTCTTTTCGGAACTGGTTAAAAGAATTCAAGCTGATGATATGTTGAAATGGAAGCACCTTTATAAAATTATTTTTGCAATTCATCTTAAAATATAAATAGTATTCATGTACCGTACCAAATGCAACCAACATGTGAACAATTATATCGTATACGAGACTTGATATCTTTAGGGTCCACTACTTATTTATAATCATTATTACACTTCTTCAATCTATTCCAAATCAGCAGAGAGTAACCAAAGCATTCTATGAAAAAATTCATTTCGAGCACAGTAGCACATAAATAACGTGTAATTTCAACAATGGTCTTTATTAATCAATTGTAAAAAAGTCATTTAATATGTACATATTTGCCTTCAGAGCAATGTTTTCTATTTTTCTGCTTAGCGCTGTTGGTATATTATATTATTTTTCGTAAAAGGCCTGGTGCTTTTGTTAAAATTGTAAAGCCGTTTACACCATGAAAAACCATGAGACCAATCACAATGATGATAAAAAACCTACTAGAATGGATTTATTTATCTGGCTTTGTGTTACTTTTTATCATTAATAGATGAAAATAAAGATACAATGTTCTTGAATGATGGTTTCAAAGTAAATCATGTGCATCTAAATAGACTTTGAATAGTATTTCTTCTGCTTTGGATGAAGTCTGCTTTTAGATTTGGCTTCTATTTATTTAGTTTCTATGTAGAGAATGTTAGATATTAAAACACACAGTATTTTATTATGGTTATGTACAAAATATCATGAGTCTTTATTTGTGTTCAAATTTGTTATGAGGGTGGTGATATTCTGAGCCCAATTTTTCAAAAAATATTAGGATCAGTTTTGTCGTAAGTATGGTATTTCAATATGTAAAATTCCACAGATACGACAAATTCATATAAGATTTTTGACTCATTGTTAACTCTTAATTGTCTAAACCGGACGATTTAAGCAGAGGTTAGGCAGACATTTAAGCTCTTTTGTATGATGTCTACACACCTTTCATTGGTCATTGTATTTGAGTAGGGAGAGCTTATTTTCCCTTCAACTTGTGTTAAAGATTAAGAGTCTGGCTGTTTCAGATTATTCAAATGTAAAAGTGTCATAAGAATTGGGAATGTATTAACATAGTGATGTATGTTTTGTTGATTACTGACTCTAAAGAGTAGGAGAAGATCATAGATTTATATATAAATCATATCTGGTTCATGTTTCAAATTAGGTCAATCCCTGTCAAATTATTTTGGTTCAGTTTTTCCCCAGATTGTGGATTATGAACAACTTTTTGTTTATTCTAATAATGAGCTATATTTATGAAATTACTGCTTTGTTAGGATATGAATGTTATGTTAAAGATTGTGTAGTTATACTTGTCCTGCTCAAAACAAACAATATCCTTTGTAAATAACCTTTCATATCACTTCTGTTGTAGTTAGAACAATAACAGTTATCATATATAAAATCAATATTTGTAATGAATCATAAAAGGAGCTTAAAATTGTTTATTACTTATTTTTAAATCACAATTGCCAGTAATGAAATAATACTAAAGTATATAGTTCACTTGAAATTGTGCTTTAACATTTTGCAATAAGATATTTGCAGTAGTGGATTTGATAGGTATATACAAAATTTGTTACGATGATTCAAACTGTTACAAAGTAACTTATTTAGGAATGGCAATTCCAAGGTTTATATTTTAACCCAACCAAAGATTTGATATTGACGATGATTAAACTCACATACCATGCCATGGTAGAGCTATGTCCCTTTTCTCCTGTGATGTCAATGTCAAGGGATTAATGACAAACCTGATTTTGAGATAGAGAAGTAAATTTAATTATGAGTGTAACTATCAATGGAAGTAAAATGATCATGTAGTATGATATTAAATAATAAAGATAATGTAATTATTAAGATAACCATTAATAAAACCTGTATATTACTGTATATGATTATCAGATTAAGTTTTATTTCAATATATTATGCTAATCATTATTGTTTTTCTTTTAATTTCATGGAATTCAATCCTACCTATTCATGGCACTGTTTAGAATAAAATCCATCTACAAAAGCATTGAACACATATCAGCGGAAATGATGACAATCAAATTCCCTGGCCTGTTTAATTGATCCATCCACACAAAAAATGAAGTGAAATAGAAAGTCTGCTGCTTATTGGACTATTAATCATTATGTGCACAGTCTGTAACACACAACACACTGATTTTTTTCTTGACAGCCCCTCATAATGCTTCTTTTTAGCTCTCATTATACGCCCACACATAAGATGAATAACAGAGATCCCAGAAAACCACTGTCTAAAGAGGTTGCCAACTTGGCATCATTACTGTGTTCTATAAAGCTAATATTGCTCACTTTGTATATTTATTATGGCCAATATGAAAGCAAGAAAATGAAAAGTGTAAAAGTCAAGAGGAATATGTGTAATATTAAGTGAGCTAAATGATAAAGCAGGTAATAGATGCGGCTTTATCAGTAAACATATGTTTTTAAAGTATGACAACATCAATAATTTATCTTGTAACACACAGTTTCCTGCTGAGACATTTAGTGTGGTCTGTATCAATACTATATTTTTATCATTTATCTCTCATTTATTTTTCTTGAATTGCCTTAACTATGAGATCATATTCTGTCTAGTCCTGGCCACGTATCCTCGAAACGATCTTAGTGCTATGGTATCCTAGAATCAATGTTAGAAGATAAGAACCTAGGATATCGTAGCGCTAAGATCGTTTCAAAAATACGTGGCCTGATTACTAACACTTCAAACAAATTTTTTCATTAATATCTAGAAGATGGGCATATCATCTTAAAACACTTTTGAAAGCAATTTCAGATATAAAATATAGAAAACCTTCTCTCTTTTCTCTTAAATCTATACAATGAAATAAATTTGTTTTCTAAACATGGAATATACCACAAAAATGCCTCTTGTCAATAAATACGAATACTGGCAACGAGGACACTGCCATACAATGGACACCCTTCAATCAAGCTTAAAAAAAAGTCCCGGAATTATGAAGGCATACAGAGTAGAAAGCAAAGTTAGGCTTTGACTTTAATCTGAAAATTCTTGTGGTTAGGTACGGAGCCCCTAAGGCGCAATTGTAATCATATTTATTTATTATTTCCTTTAAACGAAATAATATTTCCTTTAAACGAAATATGTGATATTATTTCGTTTAAACGAAATAATTATTTCGTTTTAACGAAATAACTTTTTCGTTTACACGAAATGATAATAAAAAGTGTTGAAAATTGCGCTTAAGGGGCTCCGTAGTTAAGTAAGAATATGTAATAGATATATTATGTACATTACAACAGTCAAGTTCTAGTATGGTATTATTTTAGCTGGTTTATATGTTTATTGGTTAAAACTTTATACTTCCTTTTACAAATATAATTTTTCTACTCAATATATTTCAGTAACTTATATCTTGACACTTACAAACTGATAGCTTTCCTTTATAGGTGCTATATAGCCTTAATGCACTTTCATTTTCAATTTTATATGCATGGTTTTGGTAGATTAGCAATTATTTCAAAAGGCATATAAACCTTATCCGAATCATAGGTTGTGTGACAACACAACATTAACAATTGTTATTGCAAGGGTAGTGATGTCACAAATACAGTGCTTCAAAGGGATTTCTAAATATAAGAATTGAGTCTAATGCTCTGTATGGTGACATAACCAAGAAATCCCGATGTAACATGTTTACTTAAGCCTCCATAATACTCAAACCCCATTACTCAGAACTTCAGAACAAATTTCCCCATGTATACACAAAATGTTTGATTGAAGCTTACAAAAGAAATCAAAATCTTAGCAATTTTCTCTTTCACGGTAGACTTGAACCATTGAAAAATGCCCATTTATCCTAGGAGCAGATATTTCATATAAATGTATCATGTTATATCAATAGATTAATCGATTTCAGGACTGGTGCCATTGCTATATACAGTATATTATATGCCAGAGTATTTGTAAGTTTGTGTGTGTGACTTTTCAACTAAAATCATACCAATTTTGACATAATTAATAAGCTTATCTATAGCTCTGTGACCTAGGCCAGTGCTTTCATTGAGACTCGTCTCAATACATCCTAGAACTATTTACAATGGCGTTGCCAGCCTCCCGAGATTGGGGCGGGAATAGGGGGCAGAATGAAGAAAAGATTCAAAATGGGGTAGCTCCATAGACACAACCCTTCCACAGAGCGTCTGGGAAGGTTGTCCCCCATGAAAATTTGTGAAAAACATAATTTATTTGGTTCATTCGGACACATATTTTAGGGAAAAAACATAAAAATCATATTTAAATTTGCTGGAAATGAAAGGGGGGTACAATTGAGGATACAAACCGTTTTTCTAGGGGTTCAAATACCCCCTCTATACCCACACTGGCGGCACCACAGACTAACATGCCTTCAATGTCTGAAGAACTTGATAGAGTTTATGATGTATTATGAGACTGTTGAACCACACCTATAGACAAATCAGTAAAACCAGACTATATACACATGATGTAAGAATATACAAAATATTGAAATGTCAAAGTTGATTCCTCAGAGATAATAATTACATTGGTACATTCCGAAATAGATACTGATACAGTTATCTCTCCTAAAAATAATAGTCATTTTACCTGAAAGCTAGCATTCTTAATTTTATTTCCAATCTCTTTACTTACTTTTGTCAGCAAATTAAATTATCATTATTTAGAGATGTTCATTTTCAAAATTATGGTAGAGGTGGCTTACATAAAAGCACTGGCCTCACAAAAATAATATAAATTTACATATAATCGCAGTGTTTGAAAGTTAAAAAACGAAGTATCTTTTATTTATACAATGCTATATATAGAAAAGACTTATAGAAATAGAAAATGAAATTTCTGCTATGTCAAAGGCAAATTTGAAGAGATTTCCGTGCAGTTCTTGTATTTATGAAGATTATTTACTAACATATATTCAAGACCAAAATCAACCCCCAAAATGGTGGACCATGGTGTTTCAATAAAATCATGTTTTAATGATGAAATTACTTATAGTGGTGGTATGGGAATATAAGTCACATTTCTATGTGTGCTACTGTCTGACTACATTAAAATCTGAATTGAATTTTTTCTCTCATTTCTACCATTTGTCTTAGAATGCCTTCGGGTTTATAGAAATATTTGGTTTAGTGATTTTACATATAATATAGACACAATTCCCTCCCAGACAATTCACACTTTTCAAACTGAAAATTCTCCTCTGTAAAATCATTTTTACAATTGATATTTTTTTCAGTGTTTAACATTTTCATCAACCCAAAGGCAATCTAATACTCTCACTAGTGATGATGTGCATAGAAATACATACTATGGCTACATATCGTTTTGAAATTTATTTGAATAGAGAATAGAGGGCACTTGAAGTTGATATTCCATATCTACCACATAAAACTACATGTTTTTATACGCCAACATGGAAATGTGGACGTATATTGCCGTTGCACCTGTCCGTCGGTCGGTCTGGCCGTCCGTTCACATTTCTTGTGGGCGCGATAGAGGCTACAGTTTTTATGTGATCTTGAAACTTGGTATGCGTGTATATATTGATGAGATCTCGAACAAGTTCGAAATTGGTAATAATCGGAAGAACGGTTTCAGAGTTATTGCCCTTGACTTAGTAAAGATAGCTTGCCAGGCAAGGTAATATACGCCCACTGATAGCTTTGTTTGAAATTGAATATTTGTTAGAAAATAGCAAACATAGACACCAGGAAATATTCAACTTATACCCAAATCCATCACAAACTGTGCCATCACAAGTTAAAAATCAAACACATTTGTAAGAATAACGGCAATAACTTGTATTTTATATTTCAAAAGGTTTAGTTTTGATTGTGATCAATTTCATCAAGTTGTCAAATTTGTTTTAGACTTCTGCTTTGTAGAATAAAAATTACGTGTTTTACAAGATTTTTGATCAGATTTATCCTTGGGTGATTTCAATAAGTCTGTCATGAATTGTGTCTTTGCAGATTATATTCAAGCAAATTAGGTTGAAATATTCTGTCAAGAATTGTGCCCCCTAGAGTGTTTACGAGCTAAAAATTGAACGCGTTTTCAAGAACAAGGGAAATAATTCATACTACATATTTTTCGATTTCCCTGATTTTTCTATAGGGTTTATCCTTGGGTGATAACGAACACTCATACCAAGGTTCGTCAAAATCTGTCAAGAATTGTGCCTTCTAGAGTGTTTACGAGCTAAAAATTGAACACGTTTGCAAGAACAAGGGCAATAATTCATACTAAATATTTTTTCGATTTCGCTGATTTTCAATAGGGTTTATAATTGGGTAATTACGAACACTCATACCAAGTTTCGTTAAAATCCTGCAAGAATTATGCCTTCTAGAGTGTTTACGAGCTAAAAATTGAACGCGTTTGCAAGAACAAGGGCAATAATTCATACTAAATATTTTTCGATTTCGCTGATTTTCAATAGGGTTTATCCTTGGGTGATTACAAACACTCATACCAAGTTTCGTCAAAATCTGTCAAGAATTGTGCCTTCTAGAGTGTTTACGAGCTAAAAATTAACAAGGGCAATAATTCATGCTAAATATTTTTTCGATTTCGCTGATTTTCAACATGTGGGCGTATAAAAATGCGTGAAATTTGCCTTGTAGGCATTATAAGGACTACAGTTTTTATTCGATCATGATGAAACTTGGTATGCATCTATATATTGATGAGATCTCGGTCAAGTTCGGAATTGGTAATAATCGAGTGAATGGTTTCAGAGTCATTGCCCTTGACTTGATTTTGTAAAATTTGGCTTGTAGAAAATGGTAATATTCGGATGATGATCAGTTTCAGAGTTATTGCCCTTGTGTGTACAGCGATGAGATATTGTTCATGTTTGAATTTGATGATAACTTGATGAACTGTTTCAGGTTTTTGTCTTGACTTATAGATGATTTTAAGATTATTTGAAAATTCATTATTAAGCCACTAAAGATTTTGTTATCATTTCTGACAGCTGGGCGTATGTTACCATGCATGCTATCTTTCATATATTGAAAGTGGTCGTTAATAGGGGATTCATATTTTTCCCAATTGATGATATCAAACTTGTATGCCAAAGATATGGAAGTGACAACATCAACACGTGCCACGGTCCAAAATAGTAACATTAGCACGTGACAATAACAGACCGGTGCTCGTCACGTGATTCTATTGATCAATCAGAACTGAATATTGGAAGCACGGTGAGAGAAACTGAACTTCGAAGACTGAAAGGTGAGTTCTTCTCCTTATTTTAAGATTTTCGTGTAATTTCTAAAACATATGTTCAAAGGTTATCACATACTTGCCAAGGGAACCGTGGGAAATTTCGTTTTGTGAAAAACAACAAAGGTTGTTTGGCATCTGTTGCGGCATTGGCACGCGCCTATATTATTATGTGTTGGGTTGGGTTGGGTTGAGCAGTTGAGCTGAGATTTGACGGTATCGCAGGCCTACGTCTACGATTACTCTTCATTGACTCCAATTCAACCACAAAGATGTATATAAAAATCGAACGTATTCGAGTATTATGTTTCATTTTAAAAAATATAATAAAATTTTCCGATATAGGCCTAGTTATACATCTTAAGAATGTACCGGTATCTGAGTTTATAATAAGCTAAAAAAAACAACGTGTAAATCATCATGCCTCATGGAGCATGCCAAAAGAAAACATGATTTTTTTTTGACAAAATGTGGTTAGGTTAGTAGATTGAATTTTGGCAATCATTTCCATATGAAATGGAATATTAATTACAAAATACTATTGAAACTTAGATTGTCTTTGGGTTGATGAAAATGTTAACTACTACTACTGGAAAAGTTATTTTATGTAAACATGATTTTACAGAGGGGAAGGTAGGCACCTTAGGGGCGTAGGGTAGGCCTAGTTTGGGTCATTTTTACATGAATTTTCTGTGGTTGAATTGTCTTAAGGCCTACTTTTAAATGTAAAATCTCTGAACCTTATATTTCTATTGACCGGATGACGTTCTAACAAAATTGGCATTTATGAAATGAGAGAAAACATTCAAATCAAAGCGTTATGCAATGTAGGCTACACTAGCCTATGTGTAGTCAAAAACTAGAGAGTACCAGTAGGCTATGTAACAACGGAAACATCAACTTCCGTAATATTTGAAGAAACATTATTTAAATCAATTATTTATGAAACATATCATTTATTTTGTCAAATTGTACTGTAATAACAACCTAAAAAATAATTGCTAAAAAAGTGCAACAAATTATTTACTATCATTATCTAAATCTTATGAATTTTTACAAGAAAATGTAATGATGTTCAAAAGCATTTTTATAAGGAAATGTGCACGTATATTGCCATCGCCCCTGTCCGTCGGTCCATCCGTCCGTCCATTCACATTTCTTGTAGGCATGATAGAGGCTACAGTTTTTATCCATTCTTGATGAAACTTAATATGCAGGTATATATTGCCCTTGCATATTGCCCTTGACTTAGTAAAAACACATCAAATTTGCCTTGTAAGTTGTAAGCACAATATTAGAGACTACAGTTTTTTATCCGATCTTCATGAAACTTGGTATGCATGTATGTATTGATGAGATCTCAGTCAAGTTCGAAATTGGTAATAATCAGATGAACTGTTTCAGAGTTATTGCACTTGACTTAGTAAAAGCGTGTCAAATTTGCCTTGTAGACACGATAGAGACTACAGTTTTTATCCGATCTTGATGAAACTTGGTATGCATGTATATATTGATAAGATCTCAGTCAAGTTCGAAATTGGTTATAACTGTTTCAGAGTAGACGTAGAAAAAACCCATCAAATTTGGCTTGTATGCACAATAAAGACTACAGTTTTTATTTGATGATGATGAAACTTGCTATGCATGTGTATATTGATGATATCTCACTCGAGTTCGTAATTGGTAACAATCGGATGAAGGGTTTCGGAGTTATTGCCCTTGACTTAGTAAAAACTTGTCAAATTCGGCTTGCAGGCACGATAGAGACTACAGTTTTTATCCAATCTTGATGAAACTAGATATGCATGATGAGATCTCGGTTGGATGAACAATTTCGGTCGGAGTTAATGTAATTGTGTGTCAGCGATGAGACATTGCTCATGTTTGAATTTGATGATAATTTGATGAACTGTTTCAGGTTTTTGCCTGATTATTTTTTTAAGATAATTTTAAAATTCATTCTTAGGCCACTAAAGATTTTATTATCATTTCTGACAGCTGGTAGTGGGCGTATGTTACCTTGCCTTGCAAGCTATCTTTAGGTATTGTGATTTCATATTTGAATAGACACACATCAAAAATTCCCATCAAAATGACCCACTTCGTAACTGTAATTTAATCCCTTCTGTAAAATCATATTTACAAATAGTAACTTTTTCAGTGGTTGGCATTTTTATAAACCCAAAGGCAAACCAATACTCTCAGTAGTATTTTGTACCGTTAATTGATATTTCAATTTGTATAGAAGTGATTGACAAAATTTGATTCTGTAAATATTGTAGACCTAGTGTTGTTTGTGAATGAAAGATAGGATCAAATCAGATTTAAGATAAGATTTTGAAAGAAATTCAAGGACACAAATTAGATTTATTTTCAATTGCCACAATAATGTAGGCATAATCCATGTATCAAATGAAAGTTTAACAACAGCTTGAAACATCTCATGAGAATACAGAACTATTAATACTACTGTT
This sequence comes from Lottia gigantea, assembly GCF_000327385.1. Lineage (NCBI taxonomy): Eukaryota > Metazoa > Mollusca > Gastropoda > Lottiidae > Lottia > Lottia gigantea. The sequence continues at coordinate 1,074,621 of NW_008709614.1, read as the reverse complement.
CAGCAGACTGTTAATGGTATATTTTGACCTCTGATGTCAGGTCAGATAAAGATTAATTTGTGTTTAACAGTATTAGAAATAACCTGACTACTGCTTGTTTGAGCTTGACCACCAGGTCAATATCTACCAGATGGTAGATCACTCTTTAGTAGATTTAATGGTCATTCAAATACTCAATTTATTTTTTTCTTGAAACTATTTTATTAACCAATCTATTGTTTAAAATTATCATACATTTATTGAGAATCCAGAATGATGTTATGGTCAGGAACTGAGAAAGTGTATGTTTTGACAAGATTGTAGCCAACTGGTTGGTTAGGTTTGGGTTGTTTTTGTTATCCAGACCAATTAGTTGTATTTATTGATACCAGGTGTCATCAGAGTTAACAGGTTTATCTCATCTTAGTTCTCAACTATAATTTCTCTGTTTAGTCAGTGACTAAAGGTGGGCTCAGCTGAAATTGATAGTAATTTAATTTCAGTCTTTTGGATTTCTCAATGACAATTGCTAATAAACACTCTAGAGAATGAATCCTATCGAAAATTTAAAAAAAATCGCAAAATATTTATTATGAGCTACGGTACTTAAAAAAAACTTTTTGGAAGTGTTAATAATCATTCAATGATAAATCTTTTCAAAATTTTAAGATATCAAATATGAATTGCTAAATTGTTTATTTGGTAAACACTCCACATGGCCCTGTAAGAGTTAAATCTCCCAAGGATCATTCCCAATAAAATTTTTATAATTATGCCCACATGAAATATATTCACCCATATATTGCCGTCACCCATATCCGTCGGTCCGTCCACAATTGCTCGTAAACACTCTACAAGACACAATTCTTTGACAAAACTTGGTATGAGTGTTCGTAATCACCAAAGGATGAACCCTATTGAAAATCAGAAGAATCGAAAAATATCTAGTATAAGTTATTGCCCTTGTTCTTGAAAACGCGTTCAATTTTTAGCTCGTAAACACTTTAGAAGGGACAATTTTTGATGGATTTTAACGAAACTTGGCATGAGTGTATGAATCACCCAAGGATGAACCCTATTGAAAATCCGAAGAATCGAAAAATATGAAGTATGAGTTATTGCCCTTGTTCTTGAAAAAGCGTTCAAAACGCGTTCAATTTTTAGCCCGTAAACACTCTAGAAGGCACAATTCTTGGTGGATTTTGACGAAAATTGACATGAGTGATTGCTATCAACCAAGGATAAACCCTATTGAAAATCAGAAAATCGAAAAATATTTAGTATGAGTTATTGCCCTTGTTCTTAAAAACGCGTTCAATTTTTAGCTTGTAAACACTCCAGAAGGCACAATTCTTGACGGATTTTGACGAAACTTGGTGTGAGTGTTAGTAATCACCCAAGAATGTACCCTATTGAAAATCAGAAGAATCGAAAAATATTTAGTATGAGTTATTGCTTTTGTTCTTGAAAACGTGTTTAATTTTTAGCTTGTAAACACTCTAGAAGGCACAATTCTTTAGTCTGTAAACACTAAAAGGCATGATTTTTGCTGGAATTTGACAAAATTTGGTTTTATTATTCAGTCCTGCGCTGAAGATTGAATATTTGCCTTCTAGAGTTTTCTAGAGCTAAAAATTGAACACTTTTTCAAGAACAAGGGCAATAACTCATACTCAATATTATTCAGTATTCATACTGGTGATTGTTACTGTACTGCTAAATATTTTTATCAAAATCAAAGCTGCCAGTGGGTGTATATTAATTTGCCTGGCAAGCTATCTTTTAATCAAAAATGTACAGGAATGTATGATTAAATTTTTGATTCTTGTGATGGTTGCCTTTCTGCCATATGTGGTTTAAAGAAAGCTTCCAGTGGGTGTATGTTACTTTGGCATGTTATCTTCAATGACTGGTTTTTCATGTTGCTTTTTAGATGTAATAGAGTGTTATTCCAGTTTTTTTACTTTGAATTTTGTTAGATTGTCTTATTCCATGTAAGATTAGATTCTATTCAGAGAAAGATAAAACTTGTAAGATAATAATTTTCCAGATCAAACAACAAGTCAGGGAAAAGGGCATCTCATTGTCATTGATTTTTCTTTCACCTGGTACGTGGGTGTTTGTCTGAAGTTTATCCCTGTATATATATGAACTGATTTTTTTATCTCTTCTAGATTCAGTTCTGTAAGCTTATTTAATAGACTTTACATTTTATAATTGTTACCATTTTTTATACGCCCACATCTCTCTATGTGGACGTATATTGTCGGCACCCCTGTCCGTCCGTCAACATTTGCTTGTAAACGCTCTAAAAACTAGATTTTTTGATGGAATCAAATGAATTTCGGTATGTGTATACATATTCATAAAACGAAGATCAAGCTCGAATTTGAGCTATTTTCGACAGTTAGAAGCAGAGTTATTGCCCTTGCCCCAAAATCTTGAATATGCTTTTACTCTCTTAGTTTTCAACCAATTTTGATGAAACTTAAAAATGGATGTTTCGTTTTTACCATCCGCATGCCGTGGTGGGCGTATATGGCTGTGGTCCACTATCTTTCAATCATCTGGTTGGACACTATCAAGCTTTCAGCAAGGATTGTGCACTGCTATATATCTATCTATGAGCCAAATTCATTTTAAGTTTCATTCAAGAAAAGTGTTTTGTTTTGAAATTTTATATATTAGCTAATGTTTTGATCTCTTGAAGCTTCCTCTGGTGGCATTTGTTTCCCCTGACTTTCATGAAGTACTAGTATATATATGACTGATATCTGTACAGGTAAATATTATTAGAATAAGTTGGTATCAGTTGTGTCCATGTGTTATGATAAATAAACACAAAGTACTAATCAACATACTTTATAATATACACACCTTGGTCAAATAGTACAGGTATGGCTTTCAAGTGTCGAATAATCATTCCGAATTTAGTTTCTAAAATATTCCTTTTGTAAATGAGAAGACTGTTGCCACTGCCAGAAACAAAGATTGAAATTCTGTTTGTGGAAAAGGAATCTGACTTGTAATAATTAAAGATGTTTTTGGCAACAGACTTGTTCTTTCTTGGAATATCAAGAAATATACCTATTTTATGACACAGTTAAATGACATACATAAACCCTAGATCAGGAAGATCAAGTTCGAATTTGAGTGTTTTCTGAAAATTAACCTTCGAAATATGTTCAATCCCTCTATAATCTCACATACTGAAAATACTATAGAATCTACAGATAGATGACTTCAAAATGAAGATCAAGAGAAATAGTGAGCAGAATCTTTCCTAAAGTTGTTCTCACATACATACATACATAGTATAGATTTGTCTTTGATGTAACCTGTTTCAAACACTATACCAATGATGTGACATTTCACTATGTATCTTCACCTTTTACCTGGAAAGATTTTGTTTCCTCAGATCTGTGACTATTGAGGATAGTACTGGTAATATAAATATTATGAAAAATATCTTTAATACCCTGTTTTTCTCAATAGGTCTAGTTGATAAAGAGAAGATAAATTTGTATGCCCTATGCAATGCTGATACAATATGAAATGGCACATGTGTAAACTTGCATTGGTACTAATTCTCTTTTTTGCTTTATTTCTTATATTTTGACATATTGTGTTTCAGGGCATTTCAGGAGCTCCAATGTACTATCTAATATGTCAGTATTGGACAGAATTTTCCTCATATGTTAGATACCATTAACCAAGCAATGTACATCACAGAATATCATTAAGGTATGGGTTGTTTTTTTTTTATAATGGATGGAGATTAAAATGTATTTTAGGATCATTTTGTTTTTGAAGAAAGCTAACCACACATCAAGTTTTTACCACAAAAACAATTTTAATTTTTTTCCTACTGACTACATATTCCACTATGATGTTACTATATAGGTGTTTATGTGAGACTGTAGGTAGAGCCTGAAGCTGTATTATTATTGTGAAGAATTTCCATATGTTTCATGTTGTATCAGTGTTATAGCCTCGTTAACTGAATACTTCTCATTCTTGTCAGGATAAAAAATCATTTTCTTAACATCTGCTTCTGTTATTGTAAAATCAGACACAAATACATTAACAATTCTCATTATTTAATATACCGATTCCTATGTTCTTGGCTCTAAACATGTTCAAAAACTGTTTTGAGTTTGAACTTTTTATGCATGTTAACTATGATAAATAGGCAATATTCAACTATGTTTATGATCATAAATAATTTCAAGATGAAAAGGAATATTTAATGATGTCCCATATTTTCAAGGTTTATTGTTTAAATAATTACATGATAAAATCTTAGCACTTTCTTTCTCTATAACTGGCAATATTTCATAATTTATGTTATGGAACACGGTTCTCTAGATCTTTGATTTGAAGTGTGAAAGATGAATTATTTCCATATTAATCTCTGATTGAAACTGATAGTAAGTTGTTAAAAATGTTATTGATGTAGTGGATATGCATGAAGAATTACATTGGCAATCATTCTATTATGTTGAAAGATGTGCAGTTAGCTTTGGCATAAGTGGTAATGGAACTAAATATTTTGACATCTTAGATGTTACTATTAGCTTTATTACATTTTCAGAGTAAATTCTAAAGAAAAATTGTTTGTGAAAGATTTTTCCACAATTTAACAGTATATACAGCAGATACCAAATGGGACTGCATCTTTATTAATTGTTCAACCAATAATGAGATGTAATCATAGGATACAATGTATAGACAAGTCAATGTAATATTTATTGTATAAGAATGTACACCTGGTGTAATGGTCATATTAATGAAATAGAATTTGGCCTGAGGTAAAGTCTGTTATCTCTACTTCTGTAATCCAGATACAGTAGTTTTTCTGCCAATAAATTCCAAACAAATCATACACAGATGAGTCATGATGGGTTTGATCTGCAGTTAGAAGTAGAAATGATAGCTTTTAGCTAATATTGCTGGCATGATGTATTTGTGAATTGATACATTGTGTTTGGACATGTCGTGATACACATATATCGTGTCATGTGGTCGTGCAGCAATAACTATACCAGACCTACAAGACAAACATGGTTGTGCATCAACAAACATGGATATACATATAACTAAATGTTATGAACATAAACTTGGTAACAGTAAACCTATCAACAATAAATTACTTGTGATATTATTCTGTTACTATCTGAAAATATACAGCAAAAAATTGAAACTGCTAAATATTTTACATTAACAAATGTGTAACCTATCACATCCCTTATATTGTGATACATATTGTATCTTGACATTATTGGAATTACCCAGCACTTCCAGCTATACTTCCATCTTCATTAGCCCACATGGTGCAGAAAAGTAGAACGTAAAACTCCATTCAATTCATTCCATTTCCAGCTATACTTGCCTTTGTTGTTTGGAGAAACTAGCACTTGGTTATGCAATACAAATGTCTAGATTGTTGAATGTTGATTTGTCAGGTGAAGAGAGACTATACCTGTACTTCAGATTGATAAATGGCAAGTTTGTCTATCTGAAGTTGATATCAAGGTAAACTGACCTTTACAAGATGTGCTCATCAATTTGAAACTTCTAAGATGTTGGTAACAAAAATATGAGTTTGATGAATCATGGTATGTACAGATAAAATAGAAGAGGTGAAGAGAAAGGTTTCAGTAGGATTTCAAGTACTGTTTAAGAATGCCACCTCTTATATATTACATTCAAAACATTACATACTGGTATATCAAAACCAGAAAGAAAATATTATACCAAAGAATACACCAATTTAGAACAGATTTCCGAATGTATATACCAAACGACTTGTAATTGCCTATAAGCGCAATAAAAACCTTAGTAATTTTCTGGTCCGTGGTAGACTCGATCCCATTGAATCCAATAATACTTGACCCCCCTCTCTATTTTCTAGCTCATTAAGTATAATATATTCTAATCCTTATATATAGATATTTATCTTTTCAGAACCTATTCATACTCTTTTCTTTTAGAACTGGTAACAAGAAAACTTTCAAATTATAGACTTTTGTTTATTTAGATTACTCATGGTTGTTTTTTTTAACTTAATACTAACTTTACCTTATCTTGTATTGAACATTTATCTCTTTATTTGTGACCTTGGTCAGAGTTATATCCTCTTCATCCTTAGTTGTCAGCGTTTTGGATCTTTTCCTTTTTCACTTTCATATGTGCAACTCCTCATCAACCATTAGAGATATATGAAAGGTGGTTTAATATCCCTTTAGTACTTGCTAGATGGTACTTCAGGTTATAAACAAGGCTTCTATACAGATTACTCAATACTATGCAAATTAATAGTCTTTTCAACATCAAATTTTATTTATGCAATCATTGGTGTCTGTTACCACGTTGACATAGATGTCTTGTAAAATTATTATGCCCTTTTCTTCAAGATGGGTTCCCTTATTTTCATAAATGAAAATGCTAATACTTATATTCATGAATAGAAAGTAGAGGTGTTCTAATGACTTGGAAAAGTACTAGTTTGTCTCACATGTCCTTAATTAATTCACAATTAGCTAAATTAGAAGAGAATTACCAGCAGAAGTCCAATGAGAAAGGTCAAAAAGTATTTTTTTTGTTTATCCAGGCTGTATGTACATTGACATTTATGATTGGTTAAAACTCTTAATTATATGCAATAAGAACATAATAATATGATTAAGAATATTAAACACCAATTAATCAAATAGTTCGCTTAATTTGACACTAAAAAATAAGGAAATCCATCTTTAACTAGGGTTGAAATAAGAATTTATTTGTTGATTAAGTAGAATAAAGCACTTGAAGGAAAAGTGAATTTTGTCTCTGATCTAGTTTCTATTTTGTACTATGAAGTGATAATAGAGCCCTAGACACTTCTCAATACAGTTATATCTGTAGTCTGTAGTGGTAAATAGATGGTAAGTGAAACTTGTAGCTGAAAAACATTCTTACTTATACACCATCTGGCTACACTGATCACATTTCTAGTACCTGCCTTTACATCACTTACACATATAAACTTAGTTGGTGTTGGTAATATTTTAGCTCTGTGAATAGGATATGATTATAGGATTATTTTCGATAAGGTAAGATTTCAAAAGCTATCAGTGTATATATATATATATATGTTAATATCACTCTAGAAAAGAAGAAATGTTATTTGTGGAATTGTCTTCCTATTTTGAAGCTAATAATGGTGGGTGAAAAAGAAACAGTATGCACAGGGTTATTGAAGATAAGCTTTCATTGAGGTTAATTCAGATGAAAATGTAGGCTTATGGGAATAATTGGGATATTTTTGGAATAGAAATATTTAATAGTATAGTGCAATGAAAAATAATAGGATTCAGATAGGAAATCAAAATTATACTTATGATAACTGTATTCATTCTTTTGACTTTTGCTTGTAGACCACGTAATAAATGAATTGTTGGAAATGGGTTCATAAATGATCAGATTTTTTGGGTTTTTTTATAATAAAAGCTATCACTCTTAGTAGTATAAGCTTATATATTATTAATGTGAAAAATGGAAATGTTGACACGACCTTACATGGAAATTAATAAAGAAGGTGACCTATTTGAAGCTTTGCTTTCAGCAGTTGTATGCACAGGTGGAAAATTAGAAAGTACATCAATCAACTATGCCAACTGTCCAGCCAGAAATAAACCATTTGTATAAAAATGGGTATTGATGATCATACATGAGACTACAAATATTGAATTCAGAGAAATAGGTGAACTTGTTACCAAATTCATGCAATTTTCAGTTTGGGTGAATGGAATTGTATTGTATTATTTTATTAAGCCCAAAATATGTCATATCATAACCAAAACATAAAAGAAACCTATTTACAATCAAAGTCTAATATTTCGAATAAATTATACTGATAAAATTATAACCAAATATATTTCAGTTGTCCAGTGATGTGAAAGCACTAAGACTTGACCTGTCTGTCTATCTATGATGATTTCTGGTAACAGGTTGTAGGTGTAAAGTTATCTGAAATGATTTCTGACATTTGTTAATCTGAGTAGAAAACTAATGATTAGAATTTATCATAAACTACCTCTTGTCAAAATATTTCACACCCAGATAACCCTCACATCAGTACACAGTATATGAACTGGTCTGGTAAAAAAGATGATCTTGATGTTTCCATTGGTGTTCTTTGGATGACTTCACCTTTCTATGATCTGACAAAGCATCTGGAACTGAATTTTAGCTGGATTGAAGTCTGCAAAAGGGCCTATTATTGAAGTCTACAAATGCTGATTAAATCACTAAACTAATCTACTAAGTAAGGAAATGAATATCAAGAATCCGCATATTTAACAAATCTAGGAAGGCTAATGTTATTTTCTATTTCAGTCCAGTCGTTTACTGTATAGAAAACATACTGATTGTAAAGTACAGTTGGCTCCATGCCTTTATCATGAAATTACTGATGCAGTGATCGAAATTTAATTCATCTGTTTAAGTACATGTGATTATGGCTACTAACTAATTTCAGAAAGTGTTTGGTATCAGTCTTATTAAAGTAAATCAAAAGGATGGAAAAATTATGATTGTTTATAGATGAACATGGTTCAAAAGTAAGCTTATAATATGAAGTATATAGGTCAAGAAAGCTATGTATATATATGATTAAATGTGTTACTATTTAAAGGAATACTACATCTTAAAATGAACATAAAATTTAAGAATTTTAAACTTGGCCAATAAGAGTATGTCTTCATCAGTAGATATACCCAGTGTCATAAATAACATAACAGGATCCTTATATAATCAGATAAATCAAAAAAACTTAGTTATTGCCTATAAAAATGAAAATGGCTATTGAAAAACACTTAACATTAAGATAATTTTTAGTACACAAAAAGTACTAATTTATGTGCAGGGAAGTCACTATAAGCTTACATAATAAGAAAATAGAGCACACTAACACACATCATTGCTAATTTTTCTTTCAGTATTTGGTAACTCAAGAGTTTTAGTGCTGATATTGATATTTATCCAAGTTAGATGAAGGACGATATAACTAATTTTACGATAAATCTAGCCATTATCAATATTTTTAACGCTAACTTCTAGATATCAGTCTTTTACTAGCCTTATCTTCATTCAGGAGAAACACAGATTTGGTTTCAATTTCTGGTAGATCTTGTATTTCAGATAAAATACTCTCAGTTGGCCATGGCAGTCTGTGAAGAAAACTAATATCAGAACAGTGCATAGAGGTCTTTAACTCAAAATTTCATGTGTTAGATTTTAAAAAAAAATTGTACTTCATGTAATCTATATATACATATAATCTGAAAGATAATGATTATTGCCAATTTCCATATTTAATGATTGACAAAAGGTTGTTTTGGTAGCATGAGGATAAATTATGCACTATCAGCAATTTGTGTATATTACAAGTACAGGTTATCATTTACTCAAACTTGTTTCTGCTGCCTAAAACACTCTGACTTATTTACTTTAGGTTATTTACATAATCTATCATTTTCCAGTTAAATTATGTTCACTTTTATTAAAATATAATGAAACATGTATTTCAAAGAAAGCAGTATTTATAAGGTATTAAAATATGAATGCTAATTTGACAATAGGCTTAATATAGCAATTAAAGAAAGAAATTGTTTTCAGCAGTTTCAATCAAAGAATTAAGAATAAAGTTTAGATTGATAATATAAGTCTATCACAACAAGGTTCATCAGATTGTGATCTATGTGTTTATATGTGTAGTTGGATTATCTCCAAATCAACAGATATTACATATTAACTTTACTATTTAGAACTATTTTAAAGCTATATGTTGAGAGTAAGAATATTTCAGATTATATTTCAACATGCTTCACCAACAGATTATAATTATTTCATTAACATAGAGATAAATATAGTCTCAACTCTTCTACCATCTGTTAAAAGAAGATCAAAAATAGAAACATGTACCAAAAAATGTAAGACACATATTCATTTGATACATGTGTTCTTTTTTTTCTCCACCAGCTCTTTCTACATCAAGTTCTAATATAAATCAACTTGTCTTCTGTTAAATATAACAGAAAATTATGACTGATATTTCATCACTTAGAGAAAATAACCATGTTTCCACTGAGAATTGTAAAGTAAAACTGGCTGTAAGTTTAACTGATTCCTGCACGACTTTACCTTTATCACAAAGTCACACATTATTGACAACTTGTGATGTACAAGACTACCGTTAAATGGGCAGTTAACTGTTGTGCATTATTTAGCAGTCAAAAGTAAACAAAGCAATGTAAAACTTCCATGTATCTAGGGTAAAAAAAGAAGAAAAATCCTCTCACTCCTCTGTATAGCAGTAGACATAACTGAGATATGTGAAGAAAGAAAGTCCAAATGTTGGTTTTGTTTCTGTTAAGAAAAGAAATAACACGATTTTTTGCTTTTTGTGTTTCGACAGAGTTGAGATAAAGCCTGCTTTTAGCTAGATTTCATTTGGCCCCCAATTAATTACTAAACACAAAAGAGAAGTTTTCGGTTACCAAATTAATTTGCCAAGTGGAAACACGTAAAAGCTGGCTTTAAGCTGGCTTTTTCTCTCAGTGGAAACATACTTTGTGTCCTCCACCCAACTCCCCACATCCGTCAAACATATCAGAACAATTTGATGGTGTGAAATGTCATTTATTTTGCATGACCACAAGAATATGAGAATCATAAAATATTGGTGTAAAACTTACACTACATAAAACAACTCAAATATCTAATAATGCTCATATTCCTGTTGGGCTAAACACAATAATGATAAAATACGCCCAACAGGATTCAAATTCACTAAAACATTTATAGCAACAAATTGAAGCAAAATGGCTTTAAGCTGGCTTTTTCTCTCAGTGGAAACATACTTTATGTATTTGCCAAATTTGCTACTAAAATATGAAGAGTTTGAGTATTTATGGGTCCTTGATATATATTCTAAAAATAAGATGTCAATTGATTTGATTGTTCTGTATAGTATTATAATAAAACACTAATCATATCCTATCATTAACAAGAATTATATCAAAGGTAACCAAAACAATGTCAAACCTACAAGATAGTTATATAATATAGAGGATTGGTCCAGTTAAACTGGTCATTTAGATATGTAATACTCATATTGTGGTGGTTAGTTAGTCAAATCTCTCAGCTTATTAACTCTGGACTAAAATATGACTCTTGATGGCAATATTAGAGGTTTGTTATATATATATATATATTCTATTTCATAGAAATTCAGCTTGATAAACTACGAAATTTTGGTATACCCATATGAGATTCCCTGGTTTAATTAAAAATTAAATTAAAAACAATATTTCATGTACAGGTCTTCTATATAGCCATTTCTTTTTCATTATTAGGCCTATAAATGGATGTTTTTTATGTTCAATTATTGGAATTGACACTGCTTAGTTAAAATACAAAGGAAACATAATTTAATTTGTCAATGTTTGTTTCTGTTCATATGGGACAATGTTCCTAAAAGTTTAGGGTAGATACAATTTAATGAATTGAATTTTGAATATGAAGAACATGACTAAGTAATGATGTATATATATCCTGCTTTCAACTATATTTTCATCTTAACTTAATTTTAAGGGCAGTTTAGTGAAAGGAAAAATGTAAAGGAAATAGCTTGATTGATCAGGCGATTCTCCATCTCAGATTCAAGGGATATTTCTTTATTGTTTGATTATATATGGGTATATATGTGTTAATATTTCAACAACAACAAAATATGATTGCCAAGATTATATTCATTGATATTTGTGATGTCATTTTTAACATTTCTCCCACATGTGGAGAATCATTCATTCTCTGCCAGTGTCCTTAGTTTCACAAACCTATTAAATATTGTTTACAGTTAGGACATGAAAACTAAATATGGTCACACCTATATTGAAGATGTTTGATAATGATTTCAATAGATAAGATCTTTGTTTTAGTTATTAAATTATTTGATAGGTTCAAATATAGTTATGACCTGCTCTGTATATTAATATATTTATTTACTTAGCATTTAAATCTTTGTTGGTAAGTTATTGTGTTTCATAATGTTTATCCTTCATGAACACCTGATGTTACTTTAGGACTCAGTTTGTCAACTTAACAACTCAGTTTGAAACAAAGACTTTTTTTTATTATGTTTCAAAAATGATTTTTGAACTCACACTTTCAAGAATGAGATGGACAATTGTGTTTATCAGTATGGTAGTGTATGTGTTATAGCTAGTTACTTAAAATAGTATGAAGTATCTTTTGATTTCTAGTGTTCATATGTTCTTTATACCAATTATTATAATGATAACATCCCAGTTTTACATCGATCAAAAACTTCCTCCTTCATTATTTATTGAAGATTGTGATCTTCAAATCAATTTATTAGGTATAATAGGAAATATTAAAACTAAGTTATTTCCTAATATGATGAGTAAGGATTGATTTCATTCAAATTTATCAAAGTGCACTGTACACAGATTTTAAATGTTAAAGTTTCTTGGAGTTGCATTATTAAGATGCAGATAGGTAAGTAAATGATTTTCTGTGATTTGACCTCAGAGTAGATCTTTACTGACAGTATATTATGTAATGTTCTTACAGTATTAATGTTCATGTAAGTTTTGATTGTGAGCAAAAATTCAATAAGGAAATGAATTAAACCACATGGATAAGACACCACAGTATTCAGTGAGAATTTAGAAAGCATCTTATTGATTGAGTTGCTAGTATAGCATCTAACTTGAGTAATATAATGTTTTTAATTATGGAGAAAGGCTGCATGATGCCACAATTAATTAGTGTAATATCAATCTATTTCTGGACTCCCAAGAACCTATTACAATGTGATTATTGAATAAGAGGAATAACTGTCAACATGTATAATATAGATGGTAACTAGGTTATATTTTCTACTGACTCACACTTCACTGAAGAATAAATAGATTCTGATCAATACACAGTCTTTCCACCATACATCTCATTTCACTCCAATCAGACTACCCCAGAATTTTTGTTCCTCTATCTGAAGATTTCTATATCATGGGATAACATTCAGTAGTAAGTATAGATGTGTCGATTACAGGATTTGTTATGGATGAAATTTATAGATACTTATAACTTCAAGAATTATGGTTTCAATGTGTGTATGTTGAAACTGTTTAGCAAGATATAAAATGCATGTCTGTTTATACATGTATGTACAAATCCTTCAGGTATAGGCTACAGAAACAATGTTAGATTATTCTGTTATGAACAGTGTAAACAGTGTTGATGTTCATTGTGCAGGAATTTATGGAAATATAAGATTTAGGGGCATGTTGATACAGAAAACATCATTGTGCTGTATTCTATGTTTCCTGTTGTCAGATTGATGTCAATGTGATTGGAATATAGCCACCTATAACTTTATTTTGAAGGAAATACTGAACTTTGGTCTTTATTCCATTCTTTGTAATGAAAGAGAGATTCACTATCAGTTTGTCTATTAAAGACATAGAACCTGTAGCAATTTAAAAAGATTTATTGATCTTATTTTTTGAATATATTTATCCATGAACATATGATTATCTCAAGACTCGAACCTTGCTTTCCATCCTTTTAGCAATTTACATGACATTATGCCATCTAGATAGTCAACATTGTAAGGTATTGTTCTGAAATTTCATAAAGTGTTAAATTCGTTAATTTTTGAACAATTTACCTCCTTCTCTTAAAACCTGATGAGGAAAGATATGAGTAATTCTGAAAATCTGAATTGCTTTTCTTGCCTTTGCACAATAAACATTTTGGACCTGATTTTCATACACCCTCATGAAATGGGGGGCGCATATTGCTGTCACCCATGACCGTCCTTCCGTCCACAATTGCTCGTAAACACTACAGGGCACAATTCTTGACTGATTTCAACGAAACTTGGTACGGTTGTTAGTGATCACCCAAGGATGAACCCTATTGAAAATTAGTATGAGTTATTGGCCTTGTTCTTGAAAATGCATTCAATTTGTAGCACGTAAACACTCTAAAAGGCACAATCCTTGATGGATTTTGAGGAAACTTGGTGTGAGTGTATGTAATCACCTAAGAATGAACCTTGTTGAAAATCAGAAAAATCGAAAAATATTTAGTATGAGCTATTGCCCTTGTTCTTAAAAACTCAGTTTTAGCCTGTAAACACTCAAGAAGGCCCAATTCTTAACAGATTTTGATGAAACTTGGTGACATTATTCAGTATCTCCTCAAAAAATTCAGAAGAACTATATGTCTGAAGGTTGAATATTTCATACTGGTAGTTGTTATTGTACTGCCAAATATTTTTATTTAAAATAAAACCCACCAGTGGGCGTATATTACCTTGCCTGGCAAGCTATCTTTATTGATGAATTTGTTAATTATACATGTCTTCAGTCTGATTTGGACTGAAGCTTACAGGATTCAATCCTATTGTATTAATTAATAACATTGATTTGATGTTGCAAATATTTCGGAAAGGTAATTTACCATGGAAAACATTTACATAAAAGCTTTCTTTTGTGAAAATTATTGTAGTATATACAGGGCTATATATCTGTACTTTAAACAAAATGTTGGATTTAATTGATCTGATAATGAGATTAACCCTTTAAATCCTGCAGTCAATTAGTCCAGGTTAATAGAATCATAATATAGCCATTGTGGGGTTAATGTAATTATTTTGTGATAATGTGCTGCTTAATGTTTGTATAAAGTGTTAGCCCTTAATACACCTAATAAATAATAATATAGGACCCATGTTTATGTCTCAAACCCTTTATCACCATTTACCATTAGTGTGACACATAAGATTAACTCTTTAAACTCAGATATAACCGTATTGGTCATAAAGGATTGAGGGTCTGTTTATGAAAGGGCTATTGTATTTTTGGTGGGGTGTACATTAAAGCAACATATTGTAATATAGTAACTGTTCATTCAAGGCTACAGAATCTAGTGTATAGTGGTGAAACAGATATTTGTGCATAGTGTTTATATGTATTCAATGTGATATTTGAATACTCTGGCTGAGAATAATTTATTCCACAATAGAAATATCTTAAGCATTAATTTTCATTGGATTTTTAGTTGTTAAGGTTAGTATGACATTAATCTTATTTATTTGATCTTTATGTCAGTTTGCTTGTTCCACCTCATCAGACATCACTGAACAGCCATGTGTTAAATGAACAAAACAAAACACTTGTTTAATACAATTTTATAAATATGCCATTAAGTGTAAGATGTTTTAAATGTTGTGTATGATAATTCCAGGAGTAAAATTGTCTTGAATTATTTAACGTATGCATGGTATCGCATGTATGCAAGTATTGTTATACAACCATGCTTGACATACACATTAATGGCGCATCGTCTCGCCATATCTTGCTTGCAGTAGTATTACATATATGAATTTTAGAGTAGTTTACACTACTTCCAGATTATCATATTTGTCTTGTAACTTGTGATTTTCATATAAAGCAGAGAGCAGCTGTTATAGTAGACGATTGTGAAAAACTCTTCAAATAGCTATAATAAGGCTAAAATGACAGCTAAATAAGGTATATTTTTGTCAATAAGTAGAAAGAAATGTATTGAAGTGTAATATATTGACCTTATTGTGACACATAAGATTATATTTGTATTTTATGGCTATTATACTATACTATCAAACTTAAGTAAAAGTAAATCTACTTGGAAATTGGAATTTCAATTGAAAAGTTGTTCTTATGTAGTTATTCTTGATCATTAAAAAAAGTTTTACAGTAATTTTGTGAAGACTTATTAGAAGTACATTCTGTTGGGCAAACAGAAAAGAAATGGGGAAGCATAATTTCTTCATTTCAATAAATTATGCAGAATAATGATATTATTTTTAGTTATCAGAATTAAAAATTTCCAATTGGCTGTCCCACAATACAGGTAATGATTAATTGATGTCTTGATTAAGAAGAATTGAATCGGTGCTCTATTTGTTCAATACAATCAACAATTTCAACAAGAGAGTATTGTCATATTTTGTATTGATTATGTAAATTTGAACATTTGAAAATGTTGATCTTAGCCCTAGAGCTATTTTAACGTTTCTGATGATTGATAGAATTTCTTAATAAACTTCAATAAGTTTTAATAGCAATAAGTTTTATTATTTATTTTTCCATTACTTCAAAACTCCTTATGGTTTTACTAAAAATATTTTTTTACCAGTTTCATGTAAAATTCTTCTTTATTTGAGTTGAACAGAAATAAAACAAGTGTACAACATCTTCTCAGGTATAATTTTAACATGTCATGTAAGCTTTAATGTCAAAAGATTAAAGGGCAAATGATGTCTACATCTAAAGAAAAGATAAAAAGTTAGAAAGAAGTAAATCAGAGGATTTGTCAGATATTTTCTATTGACTCAGCTGGTCATGTGATCTGTTTTCACTGAATATATTTTCATCTTGTTTTAGACTTATAATAACTTGTCTGTAATATTTGGATATTTATGAAAGGTTGTCTGAGGTAAATATCAATATTTAGAATTTGTTAAGAACTTTAATCAAAAGTGGAATTGATTACACTACAATGTCAAGTTATTACCAATTTCGTACTTATACCTTGACCTATAATAGCCAATAATTTTGAATCATGGAATGCAACGATTTGATTGGATTGTACCTCCTGGCGAAGAAACAAGATATAAGAAAGGTGACTATTGCAGGTATAAGTACATAGTTCATAATAGCTTGACATTGTGAAGATGCTCTGACTAATATGTATATTCTGTATGTTTATATGAAATTTATAGTTTTACCATAAAGAATCATGATATGTAATAAAACATGGATATTGAATAGATATTAAAATGATATCTATTGAATATAATTTCTACTCAGTCAAGCAGCAAGTGTTAATTATATTTGTGAAAAGTGAAAATCTTTTCATCTAAAATGATTTATTGTGTAAAGTTTGGCAGTCTGCCTTTGCTGCAGGTTTTAATTCAATATTGTAAGTGTGCAATTATAAGCTGTTCAAAGACCTTCTAGAGACTAAGTTCTAGAGTGATTTTTTAACTTCACAATGATACAATGCTTGTAGAATATGACCTTGAACTAGGCATTTTCCTTAGTGGGATTTTTTATGCAATTGATTGATTCAGATTCTTAATCTTGTATCATGAATATTGATTTTTGCTTCATGGATGACGTCATATTTTTCACATTATACCTTTAGTGATAACTAGAAAAACTGAAATGCAGTTTAATCATGAGTTCCCTTATTTTCATTTATGAAAATGAATATGCTAATACTTATATAAATAGAAAGTAGAGGTGTTCTAATGACTTGTAAGACAAACTGGTATTTCTTCATGTCCATAATTTATTCATAATTAGCTAAATTAGAAGAGAATTACCCATAGAATTCCATTGAGTGACCGATCAAGAGAGGTCAAAAAGTCTTTTATTGTACATATATGGACATTTATGATTGGTTAAAGATCTTAACTTACATGCAATAAGAACATAATGATATGATTAAGAATATATTATTAGAAACACCAATTAATCAAATAGTTTGCTTAATTTGACACTAAAAAATAAGGAAACCCATCTTGAAATTTATTTAATGTTTTGAATGACTTTATGATATATAGAGCTTATACGAGTACTGGTATCATATAATTATTTGAAGATCTTAAGTCACATTTTTATGCATCTGTAAAATTGAGAAGTTTAGGTTGATGAGAAAAATCAGTTATGAATTAGTCTACAGTTATTGAATGTTAACAGCACAAAATATAAGTGGTGATTATATAAACACTATGTTTAAAATAAGTTTGCAATATACGATAATAATATGACTGCAATATACAAAGTATATGCATACATCTGCACTATATAATGCATTTAATTTACTTATACAACTGCAAGTTTTTGTAGTCTAATATTAGATGTATGAGACTATAGGTCTTATAGGTATATTGTAGATATTAAAAGTTATTAGGTCTTTATCTTTTATCTTCTGGATGAATGAAATTTGACAATGACAAAGACTAATATGTCAGGTATTTGTGCAACAGAGGGTTTTTAAAATGTAACTCTTTGTCTTCACTGCCTTTGTGCTTTGGTTAGTCATATACATTATTAGTATTAAATCTGTCCTTTGCGTTTTGGTTGGTTTTAATTACATGTCTCTGAAACGCTCATTGATCATGAGATGGACTACTTGATCTATTTATAATGGAGATATGTTAATCATTAGATTATTTTAATTAGTCCAGATAAGCAATGTGTTGATTTTTCTTTCCAGGTCATGATAGTTCAAGCGTCATGCTCACAGAGCAACTAAGCACCAATAATGACCTTGTAGAAACTCTAGATACTGAACCTGTTTTCGACTACCTGCTACAACATGGTGTTTTAAATACTGACGTTGTTGATGGAATCTGCAATGAAGATACAAAACTTGGACGTAACTCTGCTCTACTCCAACATCTTGATGATAATGGCGGTACAGCAAGAGCACTGTTTATTAATGCTTTACGACAATCTGGTCAACATAAACTTGCCAGTACTATTGATACTAGTCAACGAATTATACCAGCAACAGGTATGTCATATTGTACTTAGAGATTTAATTTCTGTTATTTACAGATATGGAAAACACCAAGCTAGTTTTTCATAAATAAGAGGTGACTTTTTGTAATTTTCTGCAGGAGAAGGAGAAAATTAGGAAGGGTTTCTAGAAATGTCCTTACAGTTGGAAATTTTTGATTATTTAATTAAGTAAACTGGATCTATCAAAAACGTCAAGCTGTGAAAGAGTGGGGCTCTTTAATGATGTAAACAAAAGATTATTTTTGTCGATGGCATGCTTTGTGGAAATGTAAGGCAAGAATAAAACATCAATAGATGAAGACAGAAATATCATTGTATTACAAGGGAGGCAACTCTTGTTAATTTTATTAATTAATATTTTATTTATTTTGTCATTATAGGTTATTGGGATAAACCACGCCACAAAGGTATGTAATTCTCGTTTGTTAAATACAGAAAAAATATTATACTAGAATATATTCCTGATTAGAATACATTCTAGATTAGAATATGGTACTATTGTATTGCAATGGCAAAGCCTCAAAGATATTCAGAAAGTATGAAACTTTCCAATTTAAGTATGCAACATAAATATTGGGTATTGATTAGAATTATTTTTAAATAATCTTTATTGTCATTTATAGGTGAGGTTAAAATAAAGATAGGTATCAAATCACTCAAGTTACTGGTGCCAAAAACAGATTCTCCTGAAAGAAATAGATATTGTGTTGCTTCTGATACGCCTCAAAAACTTCATAAATCATACGAGAATATGCTAATGTTAGACAATATTGACAGTGTGTCTAGATCGCGGAAAATCCTGGAATATTCCTACAGAAAAGATGATGAGGATGAAATTCCTGCTAAAAAGAGTTGTTGGTGTATGTGTTTTCCAATGTTTTGTCGACCAAAAAAGAGAAAAGAGAAAAAATATGAGATAAGAACTGAAAAAAAGAAAATGTCTGAAAAAGATGTTAAGAAAAAACAAAAATCTAAAGAGCCTGAAGCAAGTAGAATGTTGGAATATCCTGAAAAATGTGCCGAGCATCAGATTGTTGAAAAACGTCCACCAAAGAATTCAAATAGGGAACAACAAAATAGAGTGTCATATCTTAGAGGAGAGGAACCTTTAAGTAGTACCTCGTATGATCAACGTAGAAACAGTGGCAGTCCACGTAAAGAATTACAGACTGACATTGTGGGTTATAAAAACAATAGAAATGATTCAAAACGTAATGTAAGATACAAAGAAAATGTTGTACCTTTAATAATGCAGTATGATAATCAGAATGAATCAATTGAACTTAGAATTCAAGATGAAAATTCATCTCCGCGCCGTACCCAAACACCCACCAAGAAAATAAACACTAATAACAATCGTACACCTAAAGGTGTGGAAATGTGTGAAAAATGGAAGATTGAAGGGAAAGTTTTCGAGGAAAAATTAACTGAGTTTTGTGCTTTATTTGAATTAAGAGCTATGCAGGAAGCTATAATGAAATATTTCGAATGTGATAGAGGAACGTTATTTTTCGAGAGTGGTACTGATGGAAGTTCAGTTTATATTTGTAATATTTGTACATCTGTTAAACAGTTAACAGAACTAGAAAGGGACTATAAAGAAGGCAAGGTACAGTCAGATCTGTATAGAATTCTATTAAAAAATGATATGCAGATACAAATGGCAGTACCTGGAATAGAATTTTCTACTGTGATTGATGAAGACCAATTTACCAAAGTACGTGAAGAACTATCATAATTAAGTTCTTCAAACCCAACCTTTATTCCAATATTTCAAAATTTCAGTTCACCTTAAGCATTTCACTATCAGTTACAGCTATTATAAGTTGAAACAAGTAATATAAGCTTTTACAATCTCTATTATCTTGTTGAATTCTTATATAATTATTGTATTGATACAGATTTCGCTTTGGATTTTATTGCTTAGCAAAAAATTTGAAATTTTGGATGAAAATCTGAGAAACTATCAGTTTGTCTCTGAGTGTGATTGATAGAAAAGAACATTATATTTTTGGATATCAATTTTTAAACTGTATGTTTTCGTCCAATATGTTTTCTGCTGAAATGTGATATGTTGTGAATCATTGTCCAGTCCACCTTCTATTTTATATTCATCAACATCAATGACAGAATACTGTGTTTTTATAGCTGATCAATCTGTGTTCCTGCATTTCAAATGAATGTAGGTTTATATAATCAGACTTTTATGAGTTATGTTTTGGAAAGAGGGAAGTATTCCCGATTCACTATAAAAAAAATGCACGAGTAAGTCTTGCTTTTACACTATATTGAAAAATCCTGCAAGATTATTCAAGACTCATTGCACTTAATTGTTTGGTATAATATTGGCATTATCTATTACATAGGCAAAACCAATGATGAAATTTTTGATCACTTTAAATTAGTTTATTGATTTTGTTGTTTTGACTAATACTGAATAATTATCAATAAAAGTGCTATAAATGGATATGATAGGTGCAATAACAGAAAAAAAGTTAACAAATGTTGAATGTACAGCTGTTACAATGTTTTAATGTACCATGTACATTACTGTTTGTACTTATCCAGAAGAGACTATGTAAATCAGTTTAGAATAACAAACTTTAGCAAAAAATACTGTTTGTGTAAAGATGATTTATGTTTTGAATGAAAAAACCAAGAATGACATTACAATGATCTGTGTACCAAAGGAAGGCATATTTTTTTAACAATTTTTTGTTATTTCTTATCTAGCTAATATTTCTTTTCGAAAATGGTTCAGTAATTTGCTAATATACATTTTCTGAAAGATTTTAACTAATTACTGTAAACAGAATGTATGAATGTTATTTAGCATTTGTAAATGAATAAGTTTATTATTATGATTGATTATTGTATAATTGATGCTAAGTTATTGTAGATAACCAGTTTTGTATAGTAGTGTATATAAGACTTTGTTATCAGTCAAGGGTTCTATTAAGATAATACTATATGATGATAAGGTTGTATCCTTTTGGGCACCTATTGCAGTTTTACAAAATTCAAAACAGGGAGAATATCTGGTTAAATGTGACTTTAGACAGTATTATCAAGGAAAGATTTTGGTGCATATATAACATATCATGTTCTATATCAGATATTACCCATATCAGTCTATAATTATTATTTTAATAGCACCCTGATGACTTATTATAATTATTATTTTGAGTGATGTAAGATATCTAGACTTGTTAGTGTTATTTATTATTATTTCTAGACAAAGCATATGGGTTTTATGTTTCTTGCTGAAAATTAAATAGCAAGTTTTAATTGTTATATTAGGGCATTTATTATTCAAATAGATTAGATAAATATAAAAAGTGGCATAATTCAGAATCAAAATATGTTGGCTAGAAACAAAAGAATGAATGTACCCCACTATTATTTGTGTGTTATCCTACTTTTAAAGCAAATCTTAATGCTAGTATGTGTGAAAAAATATATTTTTATTTCTGATATCTTCATCTCATATCAAGCTTTTATTTTACATTTCATTTGCAGTCCTTGCATTCCGAATTTAACTTCATCTTCACAGTTTTTTCTGTAAAACCCTGCAAGGTAAAGAGTGAAAATAAACTTTTTATGTAATGAACAATATATTTTAAAATTCATATTAGTCTTTGTTTTTTTTTGAGCCTGTAATGCTTTTACAAATTCTCCACATCTCTGTCTTAATCTTGGAAATGAAAAAAACCTTAAAATGTTGAATTGAGATTGATATTTTCCTATTAGTGATGTTCATGATTTGAAAGACCAGAATTGTGAAGATGTAAGTAAAATATCTAATTCCTGTAGACCAATTTTTTGTTTGTTTTTTTTTAGCATTTTGTAGAAAATCGTTTTGTAAACTGCCTTAGTGGACCATGACATTCGAAATTTCTCTAGCACATTATTTCAAAATCAGTAATACATGTTTTTGCATAATTTATTTCATTAGTCCAATTTAATTATGGTTTCTGAGTGAAAAGAGATTGTTCAATGATATAGAATAATTTTGAAAAATTAAATGGATTTAATTGTACTTTGGAGAGGCCTTCCATTATCCATTAAAAAGTTTCGAATATGATGTTGTTTTATGTTTTTACCACATGGAAAGTTATACCTTTTTTACAACTAAAAGATTCACCAGTAAATTGGTTAAGTCCCGTTTCAGTCAGCCACAGTAAGCTACTAATACAATGTCACAATGCCACTTCACAATGTCTAGGTATTAGGAAAAGACGAAATTCGTAATAGCTTGACATTGTGAAGATGCTTATAGAGGTGATGACTAGTTTCAAACTGTCATAAGGAGCTATGAAAAAAAAACAACCCAGTGCTTTACCGTGATCGTCCACAGAGCCTTTATATCTCATTTTTATACCACAACATCTCTCTATGTGGACATAACATATTGTCGGCAGCCCTGTCCGTCCGTCGGTCGGTCCGTCCGTCGACATTTGCTTGTAAACTCTCTAAAAACTACATTCTTTGATGGAATCAAATGAAATTCGGTATATGTATACATATTCATAAAACGAAGATCAAGTTCGAATTTGAGCTATTTTCGACCGTTAGAAGCAGAGTTATTGCCCTTGACCCAAAATCTTGAAAATTTACCATCCGCATGCCGTGGTGGGCGTTATACTGCTGAGGTCCACTATCTTCTCTTAAAAAGTAAAATAAAAAAAACAATGCAGCCTATCCTTGGATGTTATTGACTTAAGCATATCGACGACTGAAAATTCGCTCTTGTTATACTAGAACCATGGCAGTCGGAATAAACAAAGAGCTCATACCCATAAATTCGGAATTGTAGAAGATAGCTTACCAGGCAAGGTAACATACGCCCACTGGCAGCTGTCAGAAAATTAATATTAATAACCCAAATACATCCGACGGACAGGGGCGATGGCAATATACGTCCACATTGGCACGTGGTCGTATAAAAAAGCGAAGCAGTCTCTTTAAATTTGAAACCTAGATGATTCTTCAAAGATCCGCTTAATATTAGGCGACAGTTCTGCGATGTTCGCCGATAATCTGCGATAGACCTGCTGACCATGACCAAGATTGGCGATGTATAACAAAGGTAATGCGATGGCGACATGTCGATATCAGAACTATAAGTGATAGTTGTGACCAGATGCTTTTAATGCGCATGTGTACACTCATTGAAAACCCTCCACCTTTAATAGATTTACAAATATTACAAATAGATTAAAAGGTCATATACGAGTGCATCCATTCATTGACAACAAATGGCCTATTTTGTAGATACATGTATTGGTGTGAGGTTTGTCCTACTTTTCTCTCTGGCTGTTGCAGCATCCACATCTCCCTGGCCTTGTTCTCCTGTTCCATCAGATTGTAGACCGTCTTACTCTCAGAATTAAAAAGATCTCTACACATTTCGTGTTCCCCATCATCCAGGACTTACTTTGCATCTATAACAACCGGGAATTCATATGACAGCCTTGCTTACTTATTCAGAGTATCATACAACAGCATATCCAAGCTAGTAAGAGAAGTGTCAGGCTAATGAGGGGATTTCAAGAAGAATTGCATGTGATGCCCAACACTGGGGGTGGTTGGAGAAATGTGGTCTCCAAATTTGCAGACTTTTTACTGCTGCTTCTTTTGCCCTTTTACTTGCGTGGTGGTATGCTTGCTCGCGGCTATCTCCACAGCAAAGACAAATAGGTTTGAAAACATTTTGTGTTTACGGGATCCTAAAACTGGTCGCAGATTCAAACTGTAAAAGATTTGTTTTCAACGCTCGGGCTCCAATATGTGACCAATCACGCTATGTTTCACAATCAATCAATCAATCGACGACAGTGCCATAACCGAGCAACAAAATAGTATCCCCGACCTGCCAATACTCCGCCGTTTTGTTGCTAAAAGTAAAGGGTTATTAAATGAAAATTGTCGCAAACGGTCCACCAAGTTACCGGCAAAAATTTCTATTTTCTGTCTGTAATTTCATCGCAATTTGACCGCAGAAGCATGACAAAGATTCTGCGTATATTGCTAAGCATTGAGATTGTCCACTTTTTCTTTCGCCAATGGTCAGATCTATAGTAGGACTGGGGATTAAGGACGACTCTTCTTCTTTAATTTCTTTTTTTTGGTGCATGCATTTGTAAGGTAAAGATTTTAAAGCGTTGGTCTGGACAGGTAACATCTTGTAATATTGGTGATGGATTTAAGGTAAAGTTGATGTCTGTTGGGTTTTGTAACATTCAGCATGAAATAAATTATAATGTGCTCACCTAGCAGGTGCTCACCTTGGGGGTATTTTAACTTGCAGGTTATATGTCTGGTTTGTGATTTCTCTCAGGCAAAAACTTTGTTATCCTATTTTCGAGTTTTGGTTTGTATGTTTGCATGAATGTAAGGGTAACTAGATACGGTGGAATCCAGAGTTTGTTGACTAGTGTCAGGCTTTGTGTTGCCATCACTATTCAAAAGACGGAAAATATTTCTTATTTCGTGTTCTTAATTTCATTTAAAAATACATTTTTCACACGGTAAGTGTAACTCGACTTCCTATAACTTCTTTTGGTCATTACTGGTATTTTGCAAAATTATCTTTAAAAACTACAAATTCGGGTCATATAGATACTTTGTGAATGCTGTATCGTCTATAATGTTATCACAGATTAACTGATGGATTAAAGATTAACAAGATAAGTAAAGGTGATTATAAAAGTGTCGATTGCTGATTACATTAGGCTAGTTGTCAAATGATATGATTAAAAAACAAAGAGACAATCAACGACCGTGTAAAAAGATGATAGTTGTTAAGATAAGAGCAATACACCTCATGTCATTGTGCCATGGCAGACGAGGGGAAAATGTCATAATGTACCATACCTATAAATACCTACCGAGAAGATGTCAATTCATCAGATTTCATTCCAGATTCATCGACTATAAGAAATCTACATTTTTTTGCACGACTATGATGGATGAAATTTCTAAGCTACATTTCACCTTATCTGAAACTGAATTCCGATTCCGAAGAGCCTGTGAACAAGTAGTCCTGTTGAACAACCGCCTACAAGAACAACAAGTCCGCTATGACCGAGCAAAAAGAGATGGTTTACGAGCATTTCGGTACAATATCAGGTTACGAATGTCCAGTATTGAAGGAGTAAGGAACACTTATTACGAATATGCCAGGATCAAGGCTGAAAAGATTTTGATTTTACGGAACCAGATTCGGGCACTAGTAGACTTAGAAGACATCAGCCTTTCAGATATTTCCAACGATTCCAGTTCCCAATAAACCACTTCATTCCTACATTAGACACTGAGACATTAAGATCCACAACTATAAAAACGGCACTTTTCAGAGCCAATCAAATTTATTAAAGAGAAAAAGCTTTTTGAGTTGGTTAGGTACAAAATAGGAGGGTTAGGCATTTCAATGGAAGCCGATACTACGGTTTATCGACCGAAATGCGAACTTTAAGGTTATAGCGTGAAAGCGCAGATCCTTCATCATGTGCCATGTATCACCCTTCAATTTAGTTATGGGTCATCCAAAGTCTAGTGATGGGCGGTTTTTATTTACGTCTTAACGTATTTGACTATGGACTGACAAGGATTCAGTCTAATTGAAATTAGACCCAACTTTTTTTATTGGTTTTTATTTTTAGTATAGCCACTTCATGGTAGGATCTTACGACAGGAGTCAAATCAAATTTACGCCATCTCGGCAGTCTAATTAAAACCTAATTAACCTAACTGCAGTTCGTATTTATATTAGCTTTGTACATAATTACTACAGTAAGATATACCATAGATATCTTCGTTAGACCTTACTGTAGTGGTTACGTACAAAGCTAATAGCTAATAAAATAGTTTCGCAACGAAACTAATAAAATACGAACAGAAGTTAGGTAAATATTGGCGTTTTGTGACGCGATCAAAAGGTGTATTTGCACTGAAAGTGGAAGCAAAAAACACGTCTTCAGTGAATGTTCCGAATTTACCCAGTTTAATTTGATTGGTTTAAGCAAGGTTAGGTCAAAAGGTTAATTTGACGAATGTTCAATACACCGATCGTTAGACCCTACTGTACTGTGAAGTGGCTATACTAAAAAATAAAAACTAATGAAGAAAAAACAGAAACGAAAGTTGGGTCTAATGTTAATTAGACTGTAACATGGATTATAATATGGGGACGATTACGTACACGGTCAGATTATAGTGTATCTTATTTATATGGCCAACACAGTGCTTTAGCCGAATTATTCGTTCTTCATAAATCATTATATGCAGAAGATGGTAGGATAATGTTTACTAAGTAGAGAATAGCGGAAAAAAGGAAAAAATTCTAAGATATTATATTATAACTTATGTGAACATATTATCTGACATATCTGATCATTGATTTCCAAGGCAGGTGTTTGATCTTGGCGACCGAAGGGTGACCTGCCATAATGTAAGGTTCTTAAAAAAATCTGAAAAGACTATATTATTGATGTTCTGTAAATTTCCAGTCACCCGAGCTTGTCATCAATTAGGATTATTATAAATATACATCAATGTTATAAATGTACGCTACACTAAACCACCCTATTTACATTACTCTGCAGTTAAAGCGACGATGTTCAATATTTTAAAACATTGTCGCGAGTTCTTTCATAGTTCTACTCTTCACAAAACTATCACAGGCACAGGAAATCCCCAGTAAGGAGCTTTTTGCAGAACTTGCTCCAGTGCCCGTGCTATTGTATTGATCCACTATTGTTTAAATTGGTTACCAATGCTGTATTTCTGATATACAGTGGCTATGATTATGGTACTCATTGTATTTCTATGGACACGGAATAAATTGTCGTTTACTACACCTGGGGGTTTACAGTTCATTAGTTATAATCATTATCACTGATTTCTACTTCTCACCCCATTTCCCGCTTTTATAGAATTTCCTGTAGCCTTTGTGGAAGAATAGGACGTAAACTCCATTCATTTTATTTGTAAAATAAAATCTTTCACGATGTACTAAAAAATAAACAATATAATATAAATATACCGATATGTTATAAAAATGCATGTTGCAAATATTTACAAGGTTGGATGAGAAATAATTGCCCATGAACGCAACTCGGGCAAAATGTTCAATTTGTCGCAATTGTCTTGAAAAGCGTCCATGTCAAAAACATCTGAGTGACTGCTTGGCACACCAAAAATCTTGAATAGTTTAAATGATAGTGGGCGACAAAATTAATAAATAATATCGTATTTTATTTAAAATTGAGTAGATCTATATGTTACTCCCATTGGTTTTAGTTGAGGTCTGTTACGAATTGTCCAGGAAATAAATTCATTTTGTTATTTTGAAGAACCGTAAAGAACATGCTACATTATATAATATTCATTTGGGCCAATTTCTTTCTTTTAGTATGTAAGGATTAGAAAACAAAATGTAAAAAAGAAAAATTCGTTCCATTATTTCTGGTGTCTGTAGATTTAATGGACAATGTCGATCACGCGTTGAACATAATCATTACCATCACGTTCATTACCATTGAAATATAGTCAGTCATTTAAGGCACTCTTCATGTATAACTATCATTTACGTAGATTTCTAAGAGTTTTTTTTTTTTTTTTTAGATAATACGACAACTAAGGTGACGATATACTTTAGGATTTAAAAACGTGAACAAATTGAATAGAATGTAATTAATGTTATTGGATTGTCATAATGTCATTTGGAGTATGATAGATAATGGTTTAAACTATAACGAATTAAGTGTTATAATCATTTCATATTTTCACGCCAGTATAACTCGGAAATTATTCTGAATCTAAGATATTGTGTCTATCAAAAGCACAGCTCAAACAAAATGGAAAATATGTTACAAGAATATGACCGTCAGGTAGGTAGGAAGTTAATCTCTACTGGTCATGCCGTGTATTTTTGCCCCAAATCAAATTAACGTTACTTTCTTAAAAATTTCTTCAAATTCAACGTAATTAAGTTTTTGGCTACCCTTTTCTTATGTTTATATATAGGCCTAGAATGATATCAACGATATAGGCTAAGTGTAGTGGGATACTTTCTAATTATTGAAAGGATATTTGCCATGTGTTTCAGTTTTGGTAGTTTTCTTTTGAAAATAAAAACCTGAATGCTACCATAGAGTTTTAGGAACCGATTTTAACTCTCGCTGTTCTGTAGGCTATTTCGTTATATTCCGTAAAATTGATGTCATTTTGATGTTTAGTCAAGGACAGATAACTCTTATCCACACCGGAAATTAATGCTGAGCGTGCGTAGCATTCTGTTGTCAAGTTTGAAAGCAAAATTCTGTGATGATTATGACTGATAAAATCTAAATTAATGAATATTTTAATAATTGATTGACAAAATTATTCCGAGATCAGTTCATGGTAAGTTATTAGAGCACCAGGACTTCAAAATTTTCCTATATGCATGTATGAATACAGAGGAAACGCGAAGTCGAGTGAGAAATCTTAATTTCCTCTTTTTAGTTTCAGTTCGGATTATTTTTCATGGTTGACCGTGTTTGGACATGTTAGAAATTTGCCGGTCCTTTCAAATTCCATGAGAGTTTAGTGTGTATAGTGTGGTTTATTTAAGTCTGGCAGTATGAATTAAGTTAGCTTTCAATTAAATTACTAGTTTTACATTGGAAAATTAAAATTACAATCTCATTTATTGTTTTTAACATCTACTACTGTTTAATAGGTTGAAAAGCTGAAAATGGCAGCTAGTACAAGTTACATTATGTCTGCCTCTGGTGTCGGTGCCATGAATACATCATTATCAAATCAACTACCCAGATTAACTCAAGAAACAGAATTACAGAAATTGTTGGCTGATGAGCGCATGAGAAGTGAACAACATAAAACAAATTATCAGCAGTTAAAAACAGAACACTCCAGGTCAGGAATGTCGAAGCTTAGTAGGCTATGTTCTCCAATATATTCAGTTCTTTCTTTGAACTCTTTACTACATGGAAGCAAATAATTTTCCAAAAACCTTGCAACTGATGATCTCCAATTGAATAATTATACTCAACAATTATAAGAAAATAACAATTCTAATTCTTAGTATAGAGCCTATGTATCTATTTTATTTTGTTAGATTACAAGAAGAATATTGGCAGTTACAGAATGAAGTTCGAACAACTATTGAAGAGAGTAGAATTGTACAAGAAAAGTATAAAACTATGTATGATCAAACAAGACAAGAATTAGCAGACAAAGTTGCAGAAATAGAAGATTTAAAATCTAAGGTTAATTTTCCTGGAATATATGTAAATCAAAGATTTACCTTTTATGTCATATAAGCTGAAGCTAATCTGAAAATTCATTTTTTGGAATGATCCAGAATGGATGCTGTTAATATAAATTTTTTTTTTTGTACCGGTACATTTTCATCTTTTAAGTAATTTGACATAACATTATATTACTGGATCCTTGGTTTTTTGATGTTTAGTTGAATAATTTTTAAAATATTTGATGTTTGTATTTTAGATTATATCACCACAAAGACTAGAAATATTGAAGATGCAAGTTATAGAAGATTTAGAGGTGACTTACAGAGAAAAATATCAAACTCAAGAACAAGAAATAGAAAATCATCAAGCCAATGAAAATAAACTTAGATATGAATTGTCTTTTGTTAAATCTGAATATGAACATGAAAAGTTGGAACATCAGAGAATTTTAGAGGAAGTGAAATTACAATGTGAAGTGGAGGTAAGTTTATTGACTTGGTTTTTAAGGGTCTTGAGATTTTAAAAGGAACCAGTTACTGTTGACAAGCAACTAGTCACAATTCAACAGAAGACACTTGCAGGGGGTTAAAATTCTGTGTAAAGAAATTAAGAAAATCTTACATGGTTATCTAGTATATGATTAAACTTGGACATGAATTAGAGCTAATGTTGATTATTGGCTATCGTGTCATGTAAGATAAGCTTATCATGACATATCTTATTGCAATGTATCAATTCACCTTAATGTATCAGCACTATGAAATATGGCATTATTCAATTTTCTCTATTGATTGCTTAATAGCAAAAAAATCTCTAATATGGAACTCAGTATTCTCAATTCATCTTCATTTCAGTTTATATTTATGTTCATAAGTTAATTGACATTTAATAAAGAACAGGAATACGTGTAAATATTTTTTTCACAGGTTTCCAATCTACGTAAAGAGAGAGAGAACACCATAACACGTGTTCAAACAGAGTGTTCACAAGATACACAGAAAGTGAGAGTGTTACAAAGAGAGAATGCTCAGTTACATTTGAAGATTAAGGGTTTATTAACAGAGCTAGAAGAAATTAGATCTCAACGTGAAAAGATTGGTCTAGATTCTGACAGTGTTTCTCGTATTCAATCTAAACAATTATCAGAAAACGTTGGTGTTATTAAAGCATTAGAGGTTAGTAACCTGTATAGTTACAGACTTGTTAATTTTTAGGATGGTTAGGTTAACTGTTAGTTTGTGTCAGTGTCAAGCAGTTTTGGATTTCTTTATCATTTTGTGACTGTTTGATACATAAGAAATTTTGTGCAATCTGTAAGACATCAAAGGTCAATCAATTTACTTCGATTTAGATTCAGAAATTTATATTTACATTTCATATTGAGTATACCTAGAATATCTTTTATATCATGAGCTCTTTTATGGAACTTTTTGTTTTTAATCTAGACCTAATTTGATATGTGTCTTTATAATTGTCTTATCTTTTATTGTAGGCTGAAAGAGAATCACTAAAGAAACAAAGTGAATCTCTATTAAGAGAAATCTCACAAGCCACAGAAGAACACAGTAAATTAACTAGTAGAATACATGATTTGGAGAAAGAGAACATGGTGTTATCAAATAGAACTGATGAAATCAGCCATAAATCTAAAGTGGATGTAACCAATTTAAAAATGGACATGTTAAAACAGCGTGGTGAACTAGAGAGAGAAAGGGATAGATTGTCTAATATTGTTGAAGGTAAAACTGATTTGTTTTGTTCAGTAAGTATTATGGTAGATATAGTTAGGAAAACAAGGCTGAATTAGAGCGGTACAGTAGAGAAAGAATGTGATGTAATAACCAGGAATGTATAAAACATGAAGAATAAAGTTTACTAATCAGTGAAATGGTTGCAGTAATGGGTGGTACTCAATTGGACAGGTTTGATTAGATTTCATTGGTTCCAATTCTGGCCTCAATTGAACATTGGGAAAGCAGAATTGTCACATTTAAAATTTTCCCATCTATTTTTAGCTCTGTCATTTTGAATATTTCTGCAGCTATTATTTTTTTGGAACAAGTAGAATGCATTTTGAACCCTGTTTGATTTATTTGAACGTCAGGTTAATTCTTTGAATCCCAAACATGCAGAACTCACCTTTTGTATGACCCCTCAAAGTAGTGAAATAAAGTTCAAGGGAGATAATTCTATTTTTCCTTTCTCAAAATTACAGTGAGCAAATTCACTTAATATAATCCTAACCAAAATTTTAATGATAGACAAATCCCACTGATCTCCAAGTATTGATTGTTATTGTGAATATACTTTGTAGATTTACAGACCCAAATAGAAATATATGAACATAAAATCAAGAATCAAGCCGTAGCTTTAGATGAGAAAGAAAGAGAGGCAGTGAGAAGAGTTCAGGCTGCTAGAGAGGAAGAGTTTCATAAAATAGCCAATATAGAATCAGAAAAGTTTGTATATGTAATTAAATTCTGCTGCATGTTTAAGAGTTTTCTCCTACTCTATTCACAATTTGATCATTTTTTTTGCATCTACTGTAAGGGACAAACTTCATTAATATACATTGTGTATATATGTATATTTCACACTACTGAAAATGAAACTAACATCTATTCATACTGCAGTTTATTCCGCCAACAAACAAATTGGGTTAAAGGAAAATGTGCATTTTCACTTTTTATCTGGACATGAAGAAATTTTGACTTGATCTATTAACTATATTTACATTCATAAGAGCTCGAAAGACTTCTTTCTACCATCTAGTCTCTAGAACTTTCTCAGTGTGTTGTACTAATTTATTTTATTAATGATATTATTAAAGGTTAGAATTAGAGGCCAAGTTACAAGAAGTAGATAGAAGAAAGATAGATGATGAAACATATCGACATGCTGAACAACAGAAAATAGATGATAGAATAAGATCTATCAGTAATGAAAGAGAAACTGCAGAAAAAGAATTACTTGTTTATAAGTAGGTCTTATAATATTTCAAATCTATGGCAGAAATTTGAAACAATTCAGACATGACTTAAGACAGCATGTGAAATTTGTATTTTCTCTACTGATCCAAATTAATGTCATGATGATAAGAATGGGCTAAGAAAAAAGTTTATTATTTTCTCTGAGGACATGTTGATAGATAATCATGTAAATTATCTTTTACTTCTTTTCAGAACCAAAGTTCAACATTTTGAGAATGTACAAGATCAAATAGAAAGAGAAAGATCAGAAAATTCAGAATTAAAAAGTCGAATAAATAAACTAGAAACAGAGTTGAACAGTTTTTATAGTAACGAACAGGAGAATACTGATCAGAATATCAAACTAAGAAATCAAGTTGAACTGTTAAAAGATGAGTTAAATCTAACACAAGAACAGTTAGTTAAGATACAGAATAATCATGATAAAATCATGTCCCATACCAAATCAGCTTTAATAGATGAAAAGAATGAATTACAACAGAGAGTGAATGAATTAGAGGACAAATATTCTTCAGTGCAATCCAAATTAGCCAAAGCTGCTGTTATATTTAAGAAGGTAAAATCCAGTCGTTACTGATTTTATTCTGGAATCATAGACCTAACATAGGTCCAGAAATTTCTTAAAGTGTCCTGTTGTTAGTAAAGTATTATTATGACCTTTATGACATACTTAAGCATTGCCTGACAAATCTGGTGCTACTAATTCCTTAGACGTGATGTATAATTTGACCTTTTCATGGTGAAAATTCTCAAATACTAGCACACACAAAATGAATCAAATTGAACTTTCATAAAAAAGTGACATCACGTCTGGCTCTTATTGTGCTAAAATCACATTGGTATATAATATACCGTATATTACATATGAGATTTATCAGGCTAACTGCTAATTGTTTATAATGCATGGTAGAATCATCTTTATGTTTCAGTACAAGAAAAGAAGTCACAAAACAACAGAAAATTTACAAGATAGTGTTCAGATACTAGAAGCCAAAAATCAGGAGTTAGAACTTGAAAAACAAGCTTTACAGTAAGTATTAGAATACTTTCATCTTCTTATCTTCTGACCAGAATACAAAAATCCTAGAAACTTATTGATCTACCTAGGGGTCTCTCGATTAAGGAGCTCTGCAAGTTCACGATTGAAGTAATCAACCAGACATTCAATGAAAGTAAGTGTAAACAGAATTCAAAATGGCGGGGAAAGGAATAGAAAATAACTTTTTGAATGTGACATATTCTGGTTCTGTACTGTTTATTAGAGGCCAAAGGGAAATAACTGTAGACAAAGCCTGTTTTAAATGATAGATCTTATTCAATTAAAACACTACTTTGATGAGTTTATTTTGTAGAAAATGTGTGCCTCCTGAAGTACATAATAAATTAAAAAAACAATGGAAAGATTTATACAGAAGGCATCAAGAATTCCGTGCTATTTTACTACCTAATATTGATCATGTATCTATTGGTGAGAAATCGTTTGCTGTGGCTCGTATACAAGATTCTACACTGAATTTATCAGGGGAATTTGTAAGTAGTTTTCTTTTCTTTTTTGAATGTTTGTTGTTTTTATCAAGGGATGAAATATGACTACTGTCGACACAAGTTCATTGGTATATCAAAGTTCACGTAAAATATTATTCTAAGCAAAAATAACATTAATTTTTAAGATGTTAAAATTACAACAACCATAATCAGAGGCTGGCACATGAAAAGTGAAAGTAGAGTAAAAGTTACGTCAATATGGATATACACAGATCATTATCAATACATTTTTTCAGAGTCTCACATATCACAATCTATCCATTAAATGATTATTTCAATAAATTGTTACCCATTTTTTTATCAAATTAAAATTTATGCACTTTTGGTTCTTTTACACTTTGTCAGCCAGATGTTATTACATGTCTCATTTTGCCATAAAATTTAAATGTATTTACACGTAAACATTGAATTTTTTCAGGAACAACAGCATCAAGAAGATTTAAAGATGTTAAAGAAACGATTGGATCAGTTAGATGATAATCAAAAACAACAATTAGAGGAATTACATGATATAGCTCATAGTACATTGATTAATAACAAACATGATACTACAGAGAAAGCTGATGATGAAAAATGACAGAATTTTGAGTTGAAAAAAAGAAACTGTCAAATCAAATAGACTATGATAAAGATTTCTATAATATATTTTATTATTTATCTGATGGTGCTTTTTAAGTGTTTTTACTTGGTGGTGCGTACAGATGTAGCATGGTAAGCATCTGGCATAGTGTAAGAATCGTGTCTTGCTAACATCCAACATTGGTGAAAGTTGTAGCATGATTAACATTTGACATTAATAAGTGTAAAGATGAAGCAAGGTAACATCTGACATTAGTGTGAGGATGTAGCATGGTTAACATCTTACACTAGTAGACTGGTTAACATCTGACAATAGTGTGAGGATGTAGCATGGTTAACATCTGACATTAGTGTGAGGATGTAGCATGGTGACATCTGACATTAGTGTGAGGATGTAGTATGGTTAACATCATTCTGACATTAGTGTGAGGATGTAGCATGGTTAACATCTGATGATAGTGTGAGGATGTAGCATGGTTAACATCTGACATTAGTGTGAGGATGTAGCATGGTTAACATCTGACATTAGTGTGAGGATGTAGTATGGTTAACATCATTCTGACATTAGTGTGAGGATGTAGTATGGTTAACATCATTCTGACATTAGTGTGAGGATGTAGCATGGTTAACATCTGACATTAGTAGGAAGATGTAGCATGGTTAACATCTGACATTAGTGTGAAGATGTACAATGATCAAATCAGTAGTATGTAGTATGGTTAACATCTGACATTAGTTTGAGGATGTTGCATGGTTAACATCTGACATTAGTATGAAGATGTACCATGATCAAATCAGTACGATGTAGTATGGTTAACATCTGACATTAGTGTAAGGATGTAGTATGGTTAAAATATGACATTAGTGTGAATATGTAGCATAATCAATATCTGACATTAGTGTAAGGATGTATCATCTGACATAGTAGCATGGTTACCATCTGACATAAATGATAAAAGAATTGTTTGAATCTATTTTAAGGCTGTGATGATAAAGAGATTATATATATATATCATATGTAATATATTACCGGTATTTAAATTTGTAAATCATGTATTGTAACAAAGAGTTTTAAATTCAAAACTCACTAATTTTTTATTTACTTTGTTTTTTTTTCTAAGATGAGTCTTCATAAAATTAAGCTTTGTTTTACTATAAGAAATCCATCCAACATATTTAGTCCTTCATTCTGAACTGAATATTTTGTCTACCTCAAAATGTGGATTTCATAAATCTTGAATATTTACCATCCGCATGCCGTGGTAGGCGTATATGGCTGTGGTCCACTATCTTATAAGTTTCAGTCTGCCTTTTGATAAGCTTTATAAAAACGCTTAAGCAAACAAGATTTATTTTAATTTTTTAAATTCTCATGACAAGGAATATTAATATAATAGCTCGATTCTTGAACTTAGTTTATTTCAATGAAAATTCATTCAATTTAGTATTTTAGTATTTAAAGGATGGAGATTCGACCACTGTGAACAGCACTGAGGTGAATTATGAGAGATTCAAATGAACAAATGATCAATAGTAATCTTTGACACAAGATCATGCCTACTCATTAGTGATTATTCCTGTTGGGAATTGTAGTGTAAATTATCAAAGTACAGAATTAGTGACTGTTGAATGGGGGGGTGGGGATAATCAGTGATTTAAATCACTACTGTTGATGAGATTCCACATAAAATCTGTATTGAATTGTCCAGATGTTTTGATCCCACACCAGCGGTAAACATTCAATATAATCTTTCAAAGATCGACAATAGTTTTGGACTATATATAAGTTAAGATGATTGAAATTGAGAGTTAAGTTTAAAAAACCGGCACCTTTTCACTGTCAGTCCTATCTATATAAGTTTTCCGATTCTAGAGTAGCTTAAAAACATATAAATAACACTTAAATAAAGGACTAAAAAGGGGAATACCCGTAAACTTATAATAACCAACAAAAGACTTGATCAGACTTGACTCAATAACGACTAGGCCTACTATTGAATAAACAACTATTTGTTAAAGGACAACAAAAGACCAGGAGGTGATTAATTCTGAAAATGGATGGTGTTCCAAATAGAATTTTTCCACCTAAAGGCCCACAACGACCTGAATTTTATAAAATATATGATAAGCTTGGTGAAGGTTCATATGGTAAAGTGTACCGAGTTTCTTCTTCAAATCAAAATCAACAGGTAAGATTTTTAAATTACGACGTAATGAATTCATATTTTTTATATTTTTATATATATATATATATATATATATATATATATTATAGGCGGGTAGAAGTTTGAATGGGGCCTTAAGAAATAACTGGTACAATATTCAATTATATGTAATGGACAAAACTACAAATTTATTCATTATAGATGCCAAAATCTATCAATAGTTATATAAAAAAAAATGCATGTGATGAGTCAGACCGAAATATCTGCCTGAATTCGAGCCTCTGATGCCTGTTTTGAAAGTTGACGGCTTGTGTAGAGCCAGAAAAACTCGGTCCTGGAATTTGTATGTTCCCTATCTCTACGATCCCATTTCTATATGTTAAATCCTATAGATCCTCTTTTTGTGGATTGGCTGACAGGGAAGGTTTCGAGGTCATAGTCACCTGTTTTCCTAATTAAGAGCAATGATTCCAAGGACATTAATGCGTAAAGAGACCTTTTACTAGTGCATCAATTTAATGGTCAATTTAATTCACTTTGAAAGTTTTTCTTTTTTATCAATAAGCAATGCTATATAGATAAAGGATCAAAATATTTGTGTCGGAAAAATATTTTAGTAGTTAATAATGATTTTTTTTTTCATTAATAGTTCTTTACATTATTTTTGAATAGGTAGGCCTACAATAAGAGGTATATATTTTAGTCACCAGAGTACAAAAAAGATAGGAAATTGTAGTCTAATTTAAATTAGAATTCGTACGTGAAAAGATGAAGAATTTCATTTTAACTGCATCATGCTATTAGTAGAGGTCACTTGTAAGAATTAATTGAACGTTTGTTATGGAAAAAGAGTTTGATTTTGCAGTTGTGGATATATAAAAACATTTCCTTTTTCACACTGCCAAAGACTACATAGTATGATGCAAAGCTACGTCTGATTTACTTTTTTCAGTTTGCTTTAAAAATAATAAATCTAGCAGATATCAAAAAAGATGAGCGAGAGGTTCTGAATATTTTAAGAGAAATTTGTATTTTGGCCAGCATAACCCATGATAATGTTATCCAATATTCCGATTCCTGGCAAACTACAGACAATGTATATATAGTCACAGAATACTACGAAAACCTAGACTTATGGACATATGTAAAACGAAATGGGACACCTTCAGAACCACAACTTATTGAATGGATTCGTCAACTAGCCTCTGCTTTAAAGGTAACAATATTTGTATACGCCCACATTGAAATGTGAACGTATATTACCGTTGCCTCTTTCCCGTCTTTCCGTCCACATTTCTTGTCGACTTCAGTTTTAATTTGATCTTCATGAAGTTCGACCAAGTTCGAATTTTGTAATAACCGGATTAACGGTTTTGGAGTAATTGATTTAGTTAAGGCACGACAGGGCTTCTCAACCTTTATTATCAATTTCCCCACTTTAATTCAAAACATAAAATTACTAAAATACCTACAAGCCGTCGCCCACTTATCCATTCAATTTTCTGTATATCAAGGGCTGTCGTCAATATGTGTTAAATGAAACTCAAAACTTGTCCAAGATCTTGTGAGTATAAACCTATCCACCAAATTTGATAAAAATTGAATAAAAACTGCGGCGTATTGCGTTCATAAGCCAATTGTGAACAGACGACGGATGGATGGACAGCATTTCAAGAAACTTAAAGAACACAGGCGAAGAATTGTGTATGTACTTCATGTACTTGGTGAACAGGATCTTCATCTGGAAGCTAATTTCGTACAAGACGTTAAATGCACACTCCACGAAAGTGCACTCGAATTAGAATTCCCCCCTTTAGAGTAGAATTCCCCTTCAATTCCCCGTCTTTCCAAGTTTCACCCCCGCGAATTGAGAATTCACCCCCGTGGGTGCAATGGGGTTCCGAGAAGCGCGAGTCAAAATGACCTCTTTTGCGATCCAATATTTCCTATATGATTACCCAAAACTAGAATTTATCACAACTAGCTGTGAATCAAATAAAATTGGATATTTTTTTGTGAAAATCTTCTGTCTAGTCTAGATATATGCGACTACTCTCTATAACTATAAATTAACATCATTGACAAGATCGAAAATTTATACCGAATTGTTTTGTGAGGTTCAAAATTTACCCTGATTCCAATCTAAATTAAAGCCCGTCTTGGTCAAGTACAGACTTGGATGATGGATAAATATCATACAGAATACAATGTTTCTCCCATTTTGATGAAATTTCAATCCTATTGAAAATCAGACAAATCGAAAATGTTTTTTGCCCTTGTTCTTGAAAATGTGATTTTGACGAAACTTGGTGATTGCAATAATCCTATTTATTATCTTTAATATAGAATATAGATTCATTTTACAGCATCTTCAAGAGAGAAACATTTTTCATCGAAATGTAACACCCCAGAATGTTATGGTTTCTAAAGACTTAACGTTGAAATTGGGCGACTTTGGTACTGCAAAGTAGGTAGTTCTTTTTATACGCCCACATGAAATGGGGGCGTATATTGCCGTCACCCATGTCCGTCCGTCCGTCGGTCCGTCCACAATTACTCGTAAACACTCTACAAGTCGCAATTCTTGACGGATTTTGACAAAACTTGGTATTAGTGTTCGTAATCACCCAAGGATGAACCCTATCAGAAAAATCGAAAAATATTTAGTATGAGTTATTGCCCTTGTTCTTGGAAACTCGTTCAATTTTTAGCTCGTGAACACTCTAGAAGGAACAATTCTTGACGGATTTTAATGAAACTTGGCGTGAGCGTTTGTAATCACCCAAGGATGAACCCTATTGAAAATCAGAAGAATAGAAAAATATTTAGTATGAGTTATTGCCCTTGTTCTTGAAAATGCGTTCAATTTTTTAGCTTGTAAACACTCTAGAATGGACAATTCTTGACGGATTTTGACGAAACTCGGCATCAGTGTTTGTTATCACATAAGGATAAACCATTGAAAATCGAAAAATATTTAGTATGAATTATTGCACTTGTTCTTAAAAATTTTTTAGCTCTAGAAGGCACAATTCTGGACGGAGTTTGATGAAACTTGGTGTGGTGTGAATGTTCGTAATCACTTAAGGATGAACCTTATTGAAAATCAGAAGTATTGAAAAATAGTTAGTATGAGTTATTGCCCTTGTTCTTGAAAACGCTTTCAAATTTAGCTCTTAAACACTAAAAGGCATGATTCTTGCTGGGTTTGACAAAACTTGGTTTTATTATTCAGTCCCGCGCTGAAGATTGAATATTTACCTTTTAGAGTATTCACGAGCTAAAAATTGAACACTTTTTCAAGAACAAGGGAAATAACTCATATTCAATATTATTCAGTATCACCCTAAAGAGTTCAAAAGAAGTGTATGACTGAAGGTTGAATATTTCATACTGGTGATTGTTACTGTACTGCTAAATATTTTTATTCAAAATCAAATCTGCCAGTGGGCGTATATTACCTTGCCTGGCAAGCTATCTTAATTCTTACAATAAGTGTCACCATTTCCACCACAACTTTGACAAATCTTTTGCTCAACCAACTCATGAAGTTTAAAAGGTTTTGACCGTGTTGGATACCAGCAGTGTGAAACTAAATGACCGTCACTCAGTAATCAGTATGCCCATGTCCAATAATGTAAAACTTTCTACTATGTTTTTGAAATATTTGGTAATTGGAAGGAACTCTTTTATTGCTACCGACATATATTTGATACAAAGTTCTAATCAAGATTTTTAGAGATTTATGTGTGATTAAGATTCCTGTATGAGCACTGAAACGTTTCTAACATCAAAGGAAGGAGTTGTATATCCATAATATTGTTTTATTTTTCTAAGATTTTGATTGAATATGTATTATGGATTTGAATTTCAGGCAGTTAACTGATGGTGATGTGACCAACACAGTAATAGGAACGCCGTATTATATGAGTCCAGAAATGTTACGCCAAGAACCTTATAGTGGAAAGGTAAGTGTTATAGAAGGAGAATAAAATCTTAAACTGCGAATGAATTGAAATATGATGTCATAACAGTCAAAACAATAAAATCTCTGTATTAATTAAAAAATTACAGTTATGGTATCAAGTAAGTCCACTGGTGAATATATACTTTTATTGTCAAAGTTTGAGAAATTTCCTATTCATTCCAAAATGCAGTAAACCTGTAAAGATGGGTTCCCTTAATTTCATTTGTGAAAATTAAAATGCTAACATGAATAGAAAGTAGAGGTGTTCTAATGACTTGGAAAAATACCAGTTTGTCTCACATGTCCATAATTAATTCATAATTAGCTAATTTAGGAGAGAATTACCAGCAAAATTTCAATGAGCGACCGATCAATAAAAGTCAAAAAGTCTGTTTTTGTATATCCAGACTGTATATACATGGACATTTATGTTTGGTTAAAACTCTTAATTATATGCACTAAGAACATAATGATATGATTAAGAATACATGATAATTCATTAAAAACACCAATTAATCAAATAGTTTGCTTAATTTGACACTATTGTTAGTATATAGGTTTATATTGATATTATGACAAATTTGGGACGAGTTATGGAGTACCCAAAAGACAAACGAATAGCTTACTTAGTCAATATAGACGTGAATATATTGCTACCTGTCAAGCTTAATACTGATCATGACTGATCATAACTGTTACCCTCCATCATCAGCAGCTAGGATTTTACGCTTTTAAAGGCAGATATATGGAGTATGGGTTGTTTGTGTTATGCTTTGATGACTGGTAGTGTGTTACATGAGGGCAAATCGATCGAAGCTTTGAGGAGATCTTCCAGAATTGGAACAAATGTAAGTTGATTTAAATAACCTACACTAGTTTTAGTGGGATCGTATGGTAAAACGTTGCCAAAATTGTCGATTGTGTCGCAGCTTTGAAATACCTATGTCGTCGTTACAAAATGCATATGTCAATTCTGCAAAGTACAATGATCGATTTGTAAAAATGCAAAATGTACAAGTATTCTCTAAATGAATGCAGATAACATTTAACACTTTGCATTATTAAGCCTTACACAATAGACTTTATATAATCGAACATAGGCCTATACCTTATATGGAATGATGACGTATTCATTTGCATACGTAAAAAGACAGCAGAAATGTACGGAACATGTCAACTTTCACGGCTCACGCACGGGACAACTTCAATTGAAAATTGCATTTTGTAATGACAACATTGGTATTTTAAAGCTGCAACACAATCGACAATTTTGGCAACGTTATACCTCCATAGAATTGCAGGAACAGGAACCAACCAATTGAAAATTATGTCCCCGGTGCACATAAAAAGGACATAGGACCTTAGCAATTAAGTTTTCATGAGTATATAGGGGTCTAAGCAATTAAACTTTAGTGAATATAGGGAGCCCTTTACACATTATTGGAAAACATGATGTGTGTATTTGAATTTAATACTTATACATTCTTTTCAGCTGGACAATCTTAGAAGTTGCAAAATCTGGTCTGATGATTTAAAAGTGCTGGCAATTCAAATGTTATCCCACGAACCATCAGAAAGACCGACAGTCGAAACAATTTTAACTTCATCCATAGTCTCAAAAAATACCTTTAAAGCATTTTCTTCGGTTACTCAATCTACAGTTGCTGAGACGGCTAGAAATCAAAGCAAAGAAGAATGTGATTCCTCCAAACCATTTTCAATTCCACATGAATTTCGAAATAAAGAAGATCAGCCCATGGTAGTGAAAATCAAGGAGAGAAAAGAAAAACGGAAAGTAACAAATAAGACAGTTGGACAGAAGAGGTCAGATTCACACGAAGATCACTTAAGATCAGATATGTTTTCTAAAATGAATAATTTAGCTGAAACCTGTCCTTCAAATATGAGATTCTTTAAGACGACAGGTAAGATACAATTTGATTTAGGTAATCAAGCCAGTTTGGGTTTCATTTAAATAAATTGTGTTTCTTCCAACTTCGTTTGTCTACAAGCATGTCTATTTCGGAGATAAATGTTTATTTGGTTTATAACCTCCCCATATCATGCTCTATACGTTGTTACAATGTCACTCAGTATATATTTTTATATATCTGCCATCAATTCTGTTTCAATGCATAATCTCCTTTCAACCTCCAAAACCAACAGATACTTTACCAGAGATTGAACGACAATCTGGTGAAACTAAACCTCGAGTTGATACATCTGAAGAACAGTTTGGTGAAGGTCAAGGTGAAGATCAGTCATTTGATTTATGTGAATTAAAAATTCAACAGTGAGTACGTTCTTGTCATGGTGTTGGTCTACATCATCAGTAAACCAGTGGTTTGCTCACTCTTCTGATTACATGATGTCCTCATAGATACTGTGGCACTTCTGTCATTTACATTTGTGATCAGATCAGTTCTCTCCCTTGAGTATTGAAATTGAATAATTTTTTTTTTATCAGTTATACGTACCGTAAACTTTTAAAATTCGCCTGTTTAGTCACTAGTTTTCACGTTCCTATATATCTATGTGTGTGATGTGTAGGAGAGACCGGCTTGCTTCAAGAAATCGAATGTAAATGACGCCAAGCATGTTTTTCAAACATAAACGTCAAATTTTAGATTGTTGAAACTTTGCCTATCTTATAATTATCTATGACAAGGTAAAGGGGGCATTATTGGTAGGATATAACATCACTTCTTAGATTAGATGGTGATCTGTTCCACTTTTCATAATTGGTGGGCAGGGTATTTAAAATGAACAGGTGGGTGGGGTTAATTGTAATATTCTTCGTGGGTTAAGTTGTAACTGTGTTAAGGTATGGCTAGGTGTATACTCAAGAAGTAGAAAAATGTGCTCAATGTTAGCACTGGTCACACAAAGATTATTTGAATTAATTATTTAAAGATTTGTAGGCCTACTCACTTTTCGCCAAAATGCTGTTCCGGATTTCGGGATCGTTTTTGTTTATTTATTGTATATATGACACGAAACGAAGTCGGTTTACTTACAAACTAATACAACTCTCTTGTGTAGAAACATAGGTCAAGTGACCATTCTCTAATTTTAGATGGCTGTGTAAGAATTTGGGTGAATATGTTTATAAGGCCGGGTTAGCTTGTCTCCTGGAACCTGACGAAACCACTGCGATTGTAAGTGTAAGAATTTTTAACAATTAGCCATAAAACGACAGCAATTGCAAAATACTGAAAGAGATATAACCATAGAGTTATAAACAGAACTCATTGGATATAACCTTGAAATATTTTGTTTATTCCACTTATTTCAGCTGTCACGGTGGCTCAGTTAGTTAGACACTTGCTCGCTAACCTGAAGGTCCAGTGTTCAATCGAAACATAGGTCGAGAACTCGAGATGATACCTTCGGATATTCAAAAACCCGGTTTCCCGAAAAAAGAGCAGGCTATTTCCATTGTTCTGGCTAAATTCCTTCATTGCACCCTACATTGCCCGTCTTCAATAGCCCAGACAGTGCAGAGGAAATAGGAAGTAAAATTCCATTCACTTCATTTCCAAAGGAAAAGATTTTTTTAACTGACGCCATTCACGCAAATTTATGTTCTTTTTTTTAATTTTAGAAATTGCTGAAAAACGCACTAGGAGAGGAGGATTTTAATAGTTATTATTATTATTTTCTGGTTTTATTATCAATATATAAACGTTCAGATAGTAATAATATCATTCAAAATACT
Source organism: Lottia gigantea (assembly GCF_000327385.1). Taxonomy (NCBI): domain Eukaryota; kingdom Metazoa; phylum Mollusca; class Gastropoda; family Lottiidae; genus Lottia; species Lottia gigantea. The sequence continues at coordinate 1,029,767 of NW_008709614.1, read as the reverse complement.
CTAAAAGCAATGTCAGGACATTTTTAAAGCCAATGTCTCTGTTTCTGCAAGCTAAATGAATAATAACAGCGCTTTATTTAATTTGCTTGCTCTAGTGTGACGTAAGTCATTGCGAACCAAGAGGATATTTTATATACATATTTATCATGAAGTATATAAACTTGGTATTTACAATAGCCACTCATAATCTGTAATGTTTACATTATATTTTATTTAATCTACCTGACTGTGATATCATATATTTTTGTAAGAATATAATACTATTATATTGTTTGCACAATGTGCTTTTTATACGCCCACATCTCTCTATGTGAACGTATATTGTCGGCACCCCTGTCGATCCTTCGGTCGGTCGGTCGGTCGGTCCGTCCGTCCGTCCGTCCGTCCGTCGGTCCGTTCACATTTGGCTCGTGCTCACTCTACAGGCTACAGTTCTTTATGGATTCTTTTGATTTTTATTTTGTATGTCAATGTTGTTATGAAGATGATCCCTATTGATTTTCGTGATGATCGGATAATTTTTCACCGAAATATCGTGTCTGACTTGACGTTTTTCTCTATGAGCTATATTGTGCAACTCGTGCTCACTCTACAGGCTACAATTTTTTACAGATTCTTTTGATTTTGATTTTGTGTGTCAATGTCATTATGAAGATGACCCCTTTTGTTTTTCGTGATGATCTGATAATTTTTCACCGAAATATCGTGTCTGACTTGACGTTTTTCTCTATGAGCTATATTGTGCAACTCGTGCTCACTCTACAGGCTGCAATTTTTTACAGATTCTTTTGATTTTTATACGCCCACTCGAAAGATGGGCGTATATTGTAATCACCTGTCGGTCCGTCGGTCGGTCCGTCCGTTCACATTTGGCTCGTGCTCACTCTACAGGCTACAATTCTTTACGGATTCTTTTGATTTTTATTTTGTATGTCAATATCATTATGAAGATGATCCCTATCGATTTTCGTGATGATCGGATAATTTTTCACCGAAATATCCTGTCTGACTTGACGTTTTACTCTATTAGCTATATTGTGCAACTCTGC
>NW_008709614.1:1004880-1028668 GCF_000327385.1 Lottia gigantea | reverse complement strand
TTTTGTGTGTCAATGTCATTATGAAGATGGTAAATATATCGAATTTCATCATACTTACAATCAAAGCTTTATGTGGGCGTATGTTACCTTGCCTGGCAAGCTATATTTTTCTTCACTTTTTGGCTCGTGCTCACTCTACAGACTACAATTCTCTATTGATTCTTTTGATTTGTTGTATTTGTGTCAATATCATTATGAAGATGTGCACTATTGAATGTGGTGAGGATCCGATGATTTTCTTCAGAGATATCGCATAAAACTCTGATATCGTGTTTTTTCACTTTTTTTGACTCGTGCTCACTCTACAGGCTACGATATAGAGTTTGTTTTACAGTTCACATTTAGCTCTTTATCAAGATGCCGATGGGCGTATTCGCTTGCGAGACTTGCCGCAAGCCTATGTTTAATACAGGTGTAAGTTAAGTAATACTTATTGAATAAAAACCCACTGGACAATCCATACTATCATTAGAATAACAACACCAAAGATGCGTTAAAATAAATTCTTGAATTGGTGAAATATCAAGGTCGGAGAGAGCAAATATATAATTATGTCGAATTATGTATGACACAGAACAGTTTTTCCCAAAAATATATAATATGCGCAGACATTTAATTGTGTTATTTAAAACTGTTCGTATTAAAACCAATTTCATGTGTTTATAAAAACTGTGGAATAAAAATTTGTAGGATTGATAGAATAATTGATCGACTATCATAAATTTGATCTCCATTTTAAATTGAAACTTTATAAGACCAACAAGAACCATAATGATTAATCTGTTAATCTGATCACACCAAATTCATTTAAATCAGATGAAAACTGTGGTCTCTATTGTGCTCACAAACAAATTTTACTAAGTAAAGGATAATAACTCAAGAACCATTCATCGAAAAATTTAATCCTATTAATTGCAATGATCACACCAAATTTCATCAAAATCCATTGAAAGTCGAAGCTTCTATTATGCCCACGAAATTTTTTTTACCCGTTTTAACACAGTCACGGGCAATAAAGCAAAAAAATCGTCAAATTCAAACTTAACTGAGATCTTATCAATTCCAATGTTCACAATCTAGTCTCACAGAAATCGGTTGAAAATTGCAGTTTCTAAAGTGCCAACAAACAAAATTTTTACGCGGTTTTACTGAGTCAATAATTCAAAATCCATTCGAACTGAGATCTAATCAATTCCAATGCTCACACCAAATTTCATTAAAATCGATTGAAAATTGTAGCTTCTATTGTGCGTACAAACAAATTTTGACACGAGTCAAGGGCAATAACTTAAAATCCTTTCATCAAATATCTTCAAATTCGAACTTGACCAAGATCTTATCAATTCCAATTTTCGCACCAAGTTTCATCAAAATCAAATGAAAACTGTAGTCTTTATTGTTCCCACAAGAAATATTGACTGACGGACCCAAGGACCGACGGTCAGGGGCAAGGACAATACACGACCACATTTTCATGTGGACGTATAAAAAGCACACAAAGGTAACTGTAAAAAAAATGTGTTAATGTACAAAATACGATAGTGAAACGATCACATTTTCATGTGGACGTATAAAAAGCACACAAAGGTAATTGTAAAAAAAAATGTGTTAATGTACAAAATACGATAGTGAAACGATTACATTTTCATGTGGACGTATAAAAAGCACACAAAGGTAATTGTAAAAAAAAAATGTGTTAATGTACAAAATACGATAGTGAAACGATTACATTTTCATGTGGACGTATAAAAAGCACACAAAGGTAATTGTAAAAAAAAATGTGTTAATGTACAAAATACGATAGTGAAACGATTACATTTTCATGTGGACGTATAAAAAGCACACAAAGGTAATTGTAAAAAAAAAATGTGTTAATGTACAAAATACGATAGTGAAATGTAAAGATTAAATTACATTAAGTAAAGTGGGATGTCATATAAATAATATTTTGTTTAGGTTACACCATTATTTCTTTCATTTTTTATGAATTTAGAAAGTTATCAAAAGCCGAGCAAAAATTTTTGTTTTGTATTTCTTCACTTGAAACATGGCATTGAAATATTCGGTGAAGCTCGATTATGTTCAGACGACTGTCAGCATAGCCCATATATATCATGCATCTTATTTGGCCACATACCTATCGCAGGGGATATGAAAGAATCAACAACTAACCAAGTATGTCCACTACATCATATCATTATCATTTGCATCTCACGATATTCAAATGAACATTATATCTATATATATCACTCTAGAATCCCTATTGTTTCAAGCTTTGTAGAAAGTTATTTTTAAGTAATGAATACCATAATACTCTGCAATAGAGACAATATATTTTTCAGTTTTATCCATTTTGCAAGCTGGAAATGACGTTCTACATTAAAATATTTCAACCAATATCATAAATAGGGAGTGTTATGAGATTTACAAAATAAACCATTGAAATGGTAGAAGCTTGATAATTGGCCTGGTCCAAAAACACTTGACATTGAATATTTGTTTACCTTCTTACCTTTACCTAGACGATTTGGTCTATTCATAAGCTTTGACTATAATTTTTCAATAATACTTTTTACATTTTCTTAGTGTACAAGTTCAAACAGGCCTAGTTATATATTTCTATATAGCTATGCTAAAAGTGGGCTATTTTCATTTTAATCTTAGTTTAGTTAAAAAGTAGTATAACACAGATGTACTGATTTCACCAAATGGACACCTTGTTTTGAAGCTACTACCTGCAAATCAGAATTAAGGATGGAATTATAGAATATGTCAGTTTATTTTTCTATTTCGTATGAGTTGTTGAATTGTCCTGATATATTAGCATCGTACTTTGCTGTAGTTTTCTTCTCCTTTAAACAGATTCGGACTAACAAAGCAATGATCAACAAAACTATAATACTACTCAATACTCCAGTTACAACCCAAAATTTATCCTCTGATACACCTGAAACAAATAATAAAAAATATCAATTTAATCTAGTTATTGCCCTTGTACTTTTAATTTCGAAACTGACCAATAAGCATCACCCTTTTAATGACATAATATATACACCGCCTCATTTAAGTTCGTAAAAAAGTTTCTAAAGTGACCATTTTAAGGGTTTAATCGTATGGTACTCAACAAATTGTCACAAAAACGCGACTGGCATCACTTGGTGCAAACCCAAATACATATGACATCCATCTTACATTGTAGCTTGTATAACCAACATGAGACAGATGAACAAACTGTAAAAATATATTATATTCATATTTATGCTAATTTATTCTTCTAAACAATTAAAGTTTTATTATTCAGTAAATGATACTGTATGAGAATGCGTTTGAAAAAAAAGAAAGGCCACTTACCCTTTTCGGATTTTTCTGTTGCACATGTCATCTCAGTTTTTTCTTCAAAATCAAATCCAGCAGCACCAAAATCACCACATCTTGGAAAACCGTTTGGTGCTCTCGGGTGGTGTCCATAAGATTCATTAATAAGCAAAGCCATTCCGTCCATATTGTGTAGCTCAATATGACAATGCATGAACCAAACACCAGGATTATCAGCCTTGATTCTTACCACAACATAACCTCCAGTAGGAACAATTATCGTATCTTTTCTTGGTGGATTCTTGAGTTCAAGTCCTGGAACATTACCTCCCAACCAACTTGAGTTTGTCCACGTGGCATCATTACAGAAACTCTCTGATCTAGGAATATTGCCACGGCAATCTATATCCATATTTTCTTCCAATAATATCCCTGTTGTTTCATTGTACGATCCATAACCCATTTTCAATACATAGAATGAATGACCGTGCATGTGAATAGGATGTGACCAACCCTTGCCTTTGGCCATGTTCATAAAGACCAGTTGGTAAATTTTTCCGTGGTCTAGATTAAGAGTATACAAACATTTACAGATTTTCTGTTCACCACAATCTTCACCACATTTATAATGACCTAATTCGTGAGGTTGAGTCAATGCAGATACCGCAGGTACTTCGAATGCTCTTCCATTAACTGATCCTGGGGTCCATTTATTTCCGGGGAAAGCAAAATTTAAAAATCTTTCTTCTATGACCTTATCTGTCGGAGCCTCCATCGAACCCTTAGAAGATTTAAGGTGATCAAATCTTACACATTTTGTATAATCTGTCTCTGGATAATATGAAAATGGGCAATTAACTACAACACACATATCATCAGGAGTACAGGACCGTCTTGATGTCATAGGCTCCTCAATATCAGATCCGTTATACCTAAGAATAGCTTCTGCGGAATGGTTTAAGCCAACTTCAAGAGTAACCGCTCTTACCCAGTAGTTATTTGTAGGCTGGTCTGCTGTGATGTAGAAATCATATCGTTCTCCGGGATTTATTATCAAAGATTCTGCTGTAAAAGGTTCTATGTCGTATCCATCTGATGCTATAATAGTTATATTATGATTGTCAATCGATATCCTGAAAGGGTACAAACTTCCTGCTGAAATCCATCTGAATTTATACTGGTTACCGCTGAAAACTGTGAAGATTTCAAGAGGAGCATCATTATGAACTCCATTTTCATTGTAATATCTGCCCTTACCGTTGATTAATCCTGCGTGGAATCTAAACATACTGAAAAACGAGCCATCTAAAGATTTGCTCCCTTGGGCTTTTGTTCTATTTTCATATATACCGTAAAACATTCTATAATAAACCTGGTTGGAATCCCAGTCATGATTCCAATCATTGATCACTACCAAAAACTCATGCATTACAATCGGTTCTTTAGGTCTAATGATGAAAGCCCCATATAACCCCATGGTTCTTTGAACTCCGACGTGCGAGTGATACCAAAATGTACCCTTTGGTTTGGCTTTAAAACGGTAGGTAAAGCTTTGATCGGGTCCTATGGGACACTGATTTACATAAGCAACCCCATCCATCCACGGCGTACCTCTTTGATGAAGACCATGCCAATGTATTGTGGTGGATTCACTTAGCAGTTTATTCTTTACGTGTACGATCACGTTTTGACCTTCATAAACTTCAATTGGTGGTCCCGGCAATGTTCCATTTGCTACTATGACCATTCGTGGATCTTCATATCCATCACCTTGTACGATATCACTAGCATCCATAGGTGAACTATTGGCTGTATCTGTCACATTAAATCTATAGAGATTTCCTCGTTCAGGAAACACTGATATCTTTCCTTTCATCATAGTTAATCGAAATCCTATTTCCAACCAAAATTCACAAGTATCGGCGTTCATATCACATTCTGTCGTACACTGGTTCAATGACGTCAGTGATATAAATAGAACGATGATCAGGAATCTATCCATTGTTCTACAATAAGAAAATAATTGATTAACTAACAAACAGATAGATTGACCACTTGAAGATAATATGCTTCTCCACTGAAATTTCAAATTGAATAATCCCACTTTAACCATGTCATATTGTATAAGATTACACAGATCTAGAAATAGAGTCGTTAAGTTACTAAGACACAGCTTGGTGGCCTTATCTGACTATAATCGTTGTTTCCATTTGGGATCCTTATGTGGAAGCTTCGAATTTTAGTTACAATTCTTGTGCTGGAGTTTTTCTTTGTTTCTACGTAAATACTGCTGTCAAAATAGACGTAATATCAACAATATTACAGTTTTAATCTGTGATGATGGCATTGGAGAATGTAAGCTTTCATCTTGTTAGTTTCTTAACACCCAATTCTTTCGAATTCAAGTAATAGACTGATTTTTCACAAATTTACAGATGCGCCATTTTTGGTGGTTAATTTGAGTCTTGAATATATGAAAATTGTCTTCAGAAGTACGAGGAATGTACAAAAATAACATAATACCTTCAAAAATACGTTAATATAATTTCTTTCCTATTTCTGTAGATATCATTTCTATATATGCCATTTAAAATTACTTAGTTTCTGAGACTAAGGTATGATTTGTCAAAAAAACGGCACATATGTCCCTCTAACATACATTTTTTTTTATCACTACCCCTTATTTGCAGTGATTTTTTATATTTGAAATCAGTGAATACTGTCCCACTTAGGTCGACAGTAATTTTAGTAATTTTTTTACGTTTTATAAAGACTTATTCAAGTATATTAGATTTGATGTCGCGTTCAATTATAAAAAAAGTAACACAATGTATGATAAAATTTATCTTGTGGTTCAGTGAGCATATTGTGAAGGGATCGAGCTTTTCGACCTACATATTGAAATCAGGCCAAGGTCATAAATCTTTTTTTTTTTTATAAAATCTCAACGAAGTATTTTGAATGATAATAAGTGCATTTAGCGATATCGTCTTTCTATAGTCAAGTATGTTAGCTGCGACCTAAGTATAAACATTACAAATAAAGCCCTTTTTCTGATTGTGTTCATAGAGGTTTTGAAATGACGAATAAGATAAAAGGAACTTAAAGGATCTATCCCCGATACATGTGATAATGATGGACAGACCTCAAATTAAAATGAGGTTATATGGAGTTAGGAAACTTCACATAGATTGTGCAAGGAGAGATATTTGCTTCCCGATTTCGAACTGTCAAAAGGTTTTAATGTGAACAATCTTTAATCCGGACAATGCGGCACTTTCTCTATGCCATCTCCTTCGATCGCAAAGATTCTAATAATCAGGTTAACCCGTTCAATCACGTGAAAAAACTAGAGCAAATAGAATTTTATTAATATATATTACTATTTTTAGTTTTAGTTTTAGTAAATCTATCCGGCACATCATCTTTAAAGAAAATATTAAAAGTGTCAAGATTCTCTAAGGGACATTGTCATATTTACTCGTTATGAATACAACATTTCTTCATTTGAAATGAATTAACCTACAACAAACAACCACAATTTTCTTAATAAATGTTTACAGTAAGTGAGTCCGATTAGCATGAATAGTAGATTAAAGCACAATATACTTACAGAAGAAATAATGGACCTGTATATGAATTAAGACAAAGCTCGGAAACAATATTGCAAATAGTAACGATCTTGCTTTTACGAACTTCGTCTTATTTTCAGAATAGACCTAGATTTATGTTCGTAATAGCTTGACGTTGTGAAGATGAACCCAAAGAGGATAGCTCTATGATTCATATATACAGCATCTTCCATTGGTGTTATCAATTCTTATTACGTGTATATGCATGATCAATCTAATATTTGTGTTGTTCTATTAACGTAAGTATAGGATATTTGGACGTCATGACATCCTGTTGTTGTGGTTAATTCAGGATATTTTAATCGAGTAGTAGAAATTTAATTTAAGTTTGTCGTAACAACTGGCAGAAGGATTGCAATTGTAACAGATTTCAATTTTCACCGGATGTTGTATTTCTATACGGATTGGTGAAATATAGGCCTACCACGAATGATACACAGCAAGCATCTTTCTTTGCTTTACGCTATTAATTTAATTTAACTTAACTGTTATCTACAATAGCTTTGAAGTGTGAGAGAGAGATGCTACTGCACTCCTGGTGTTGAGCTTGGCCCCATTTCACAAAAAGATAAGAATTTGTCTGGATTTTTGCTTTAAGAAATACTTCACTTACGAAAAAATTGATGTATCAAAATTGATTTGATGTTAGAAACCACAATGTCAATTTATCAATCAAGTTTCGACTGCAAATTCTTATATAAGATGTTTGTCGCTCCAATTTGATTAATTGTTTTTGAGTTGTTGCCCTTAGCATTGACAAATTGTTTAAAAAAAAGTGAAAACAGAGGTTTGAACATGTAAGCTAAAATGTATATTAGTAATAAGCTAAATGGCACTGATAGCATCAATTTGTACCATTCACATTTTCAATCAGACGACTGTGGTTCCTGCAATTCCTCTAAAACTAAGCGTTTGATGACGTCACTAATCATCTTATGTGATAAAGTAAATTAGATTAAAACAGATTAGTGACATACACTTATTCTTTGTGAAATTGCGGCAACCACAGACGTCTGATTGAAAATTGGAATGGTGCAAATTGATGCTGTCAGTGTCCCTGATATACATAAAAATTTGAGAACACCTCCTTACAAACCCTTTTGGTTCAAAATGATAACGCTTTTGTACATGTTATTGCAAATGATATGAATAGACCAGAATAAGAAAATTTTTAAATTATCATTAATATTAAATATACAAGTGGTGCATAGTGCGTTCTGTAACCCGTTTCTTTCCCTAAAAGATACATACATCTGGGTTCAAAATTCAGCTTTTATCGAGCGAATAAAACTTTACATACCTTTTTGACACTTTTATCTACACAGCGTTCTCCTCGTTAGCCAATACACTCAGTTTACATATATAGGGTTTTTCTTTTATAACCTTGTTTTTAGCATTGTGTAATAAACCGGTTTTTCCTACACATAGTCCGAAATATACCCACGCTTATTCATAGTTCTTAACAATTAGTCAGAATGGTTTTGAAACTTATACACAATACAAAATATTGAGTAAAATTCCTAGTTTGAATAATTTGTAAAGGGAATATGCGTTTTTATGGAAATATTTAGTACTTTTGAAAACAATTTACATATATTACAACTAAAATCAAACCCCCAAAATACCAAATCTGTCCCTTTAATAGAATTTATAATGGACTGATTTGCAGATGAGAATTCCTCTGTTTTTAGACTGCTGCAGAACGGGGTTCACTTTTCGGACAAAACTTTTGAGCAAAAACTCGTTCCGTGCAAGTACATTCCCACCCTGTTAGTATCATTTAAATTTTCTCCTCTGTCATGGTCCTGTTGCCCTTCAGATTGTTTTATATGTATTGGATGTAAACTTCATGTATATCGTCGTTAGTGGATGTAAATAAATAGGCTACTGTGCGAAGTTTCTTAAGATCAACATCGATAAAATAAATAGTAAAGTAAATAATTTTGCTTTTCAACCTCATGAATTTGATAGCAGGCAACACCTTATGCAAATTTTTTATCATCTTTCATCTCATGAACTAAAATTGCCCAATAATTATCGTCTAAATACGCCACTGGGTTCCTCTGAAATGTTAAGATACCTATAATCACACCTTGTCAGCCAGAAATAGAATTTAGAGTTTTCAAATGATTTTGATGAATCTTGGATTTGTTAGGTACATTGGTAAGAGTCTAAATTGTGTTTCAGGTTGAAAATAATTGTATGGGATCGTTTCGGATTTATATATGCCTGATGAAACAATGGCTTCTGATTTCGTATCAATTTCTTTCAACAAAATGTCTGAAAACATCTACGTTTCATTATGTGAAAAATAAAAATATTTATAATAAAATTCGATGGTGTTTGAATATTGGTGACATTTTTACGTTAATTTGATTACTTTGTGGAATTTGAATTATTGTTGTATAAATTTATGGCCCCGAAAATAACAATAGACTAACTGACCATAACATAGATATGTTTAGGTCATTGGTTATGATCATCAATCAGAAAGAAATAGAGAGAGTGAGAGAGAAATCAGGCCCGTAGCCAGACGTAATTGTTCAGGGGGCAAGTGATATATTCGGAGGGGCAATGGGGAGTGGTCGATTGCAGGAAGGTGAAATATTCAACTAAGATGTCCTAGAGAATCGAACTGTCACTTTTTCGAATAAAAAAACCCAAAACAATTAATAAATTAAATTAACTTTAATACCACTATTGTTAATAAGCAGAATAGAAGTTAAATCACCCGTGTATGTAAACTGTGTAGTATTATACACTTTACATTCTGTAAAGCTCATTTAGCTTGCAAAACACAGATCAAAAGAATTAAACATTATTAAATTTAAAATTGCCTCATTCATACCCCGAATTGAAAAATTTCTCCATAGTTCCATAGAGCTCCGAACTGCTTTATTCTTCAAAAATACTAATTGTTGAATTAAATTCGTGACACACCTTATAAGGAAGTTTATATTTTGGTTTTAGAACAATCTAGACAATCAAGTAGGGGAAATACTTGAATATTCATACCGCAATTGCTTTGATTGTTTCGGAAACATGTGTTTTTTGGGTCAATAATATTAGTCCCAAAACAGTTTTGGTTTGGTCTTACTTCTATTTTATTGATATTAACTTATTACTTCGTATTGGCCTTATTACCCCTAAATACGAAACTATTGCTATTGTCTTAATACCGACGAAATTATTATGTGTGCTACTGCTAGGTCTTTCCGTTTTGTGAGCACAATGAAAATTATATTGATTTACGACTTGCTCAATAAAGGTGGATTCCAACCTCAGGCTAGACCCTTACTCTACACTCACAGTGTTTGATTAAGTGTGCAGTGATATGATTAATGGGTCGGACGTTTTTTTTTGCAATTTTTTCGGCGGGGCAATCCATTACGAGAGAAATATTTATGTTCAGAGTAACGGAGTAACTAGTTTCTGCTCTTTACTTGACAAATAGTACTAAATCTTCAACCTTAAGGTGAGTTTGCACAGGCAACCTTTTTATCTGCAACTTCTTTCAACCCCCAACCACTAGCAACCTACTTGTGATGTTCACTCAAGGCAACCTTCTTCAACCAGGCTCAACCTCTGGTTGAAAGAGGTTAAAATATTGAAAGATATTTTAGTGGGAAATATTGTTAATTTTGGAGGGATCACTAAAACAAAAGACTGCAGTGGAAGAAGAGGCTGGATATATAGCTGCATCTCTCATTGGTTAGTAGTATAGTCCAAATAAGGATGAATGCAAATCAAATTGCTTTATATGATTCCTTCTGTCCAGAAATGAAAATGCACCGAAATCCAGTTCTGTGAACAGCATAAAATGTGCACGAAATCCATGATGGCTGCCAAATTGCATTGATATTATCTAAACCGGTTTGCAACACTGATCATATTCATTTTAGACTAAATAAATGTATCATCAGCAGATAGGAAACTAATAATGGGCTTTTCAAAAATGGCGTCAAATTTTAGTTATGGCGTCTAAAATGATATCCTGTGTCCCCCCACTAATTGTGAAGCTTGGTTGAGTAGAATGTCTGTAATGGACGTAAAATAGGCACATATTTGGTATCCGAGAGCATCAAAAAGTGCCGTAATTCCAACAATTTATGGTTGAGAGACAGGAAGATCATTTGTTCGTTTTGGGAACAGACGCGCAGTTACGAAGGGGCTCACGTAGCGATTTTATCGTGGATAACTGGAAAATTCAATAACATACAAGAAGGTGCCTCTCTTTCTATAATATTTATGAGAGCTATAAAGTTACGGTGTCACCAGCTCAACTGAAACGTTCTCATGCCGCTATACTCTGCAATCGAATTCGCACCTTCGGTCCGACCCCTTTGAATAAATCCTGCGTACGCCACTGGTCCCCACCGCATTGAAAAAGCGATCTGCGCCCCTGGTGTACTGGCCTAACAGGTTTACCTCAACTCGAATAGAGCTCACGATACTGAAACGATGCCTACATGCAAAAGTATTCCTACAATGCAGAAGCGATGGCTACAATACAGAATAATAAAACCCATGTTCGAACAATCCGAACCGCAAATACAGACTCGAAATCCTAAAAACGATAAACCCAAACCTGCAGTGAACTATATATAGTGAAATTATAATAAGTTTTATTCAAAAAGAATTGGTCAACGTAGCGAATAAAACTGAGTTACAAAATTTAATTTCATTAATATCTTAATTAGAGGATAAGATTGCAAAACAAAAATTAGACATTCAACAATTGATAGATAACATTCCAGATGAAAATGAAGATACGTTTCAACAGGAATTAAATGCTCTGGAAACTAAACTTAACAGTGAATTACAAAAAGAACTAACAAATATTAAACAACAAATACAAAACATAGATGATAGCGAAATCAAAACCTATATTCAACAACGAATACAAAACATAGATGATAGCGAAATCAAAACCTATATTCAACAACAGATAGAAAATATTGATGATAGTGTTATTCAACAACAGATAACCACTATTAATAATGAAGTTTTAAAACAGGAAAAAAATATAGCCGCATTAGAAAAGAATCTCAAGGAACAAAATAAATCATATTATTTCAATCTTTCATTTGGAAAAAATTTGAGTTTTGCTTATATTACTACTAATAGTGATAACACAGAAACGTATGAATTTAAATAATATGGATTTACAGCAAATATCAGACTATATACTTTTAAAACTCGTCCAAACTTCAATAAATATACTGGCTTCCAATAAACCAATCTAAGCAATACACTATTATGGACGAATAAGCCGTGAAAACTGAAAAATACAAAATAATCATTTTGAATAAGCTTATCGAATGAATACACAAAGTTACACCGAAAACGAAACAGATATACAATTAATAAACTAATGATACCTCCATGAGCCTTTGTAATTACGCAAATTTCGCAGCCCAAACAAATCTTTTGGCGCACTAAAGAAAAATATCAAAACCGGAAACGGAATAATCGAATATGTATACTTCGATATCGCAATAAAATCACGTATTCACACTGTGAATGTTGACTTCGAATCGGTGGATACTACAGCAGCTACATGGCTCCCCAAATTAGATGCTTCTTAATTTCCTTAACGAAAAGCGAAGTTGTGTATTCATACGTTACAAAATGCAAAAGAGTTATTTATAGACACTAAAACACTTAACTAAATAAGTTCTTATCTTTACTTATAAATAAAACTAAACGAATGGCTCCCTTGGTGGGGATTTCCCTGGTCTAAAAATCTCAATGCTAATTTTCTGATTCGACAACTAAAATTAACTTATGCACAGGGCGATCTAAATAAGTAACCTTATCTAAAGCTTGTCCTTTAGAATTCAAATTTCTATTACCAACAACTAATTTTACTTTACGAACAAGATGATCATTTCCATCAAAAGTTTCAACAACACGACATAAGTTCCATTGATTTCGAGCTACATTTTCATCACTAAGCAAAACAATGTCACCAATTTTAATATTTCTAATTGCGCAATTTCTATGGCGCAATTGTAAATTTTGTAAATATTCAGATTTCCCTCTCGACCAGAATACATTACACAAATACTGAACACGACGCCAGCGTTTTTTAGAATAGATATCTTCTTTTACAAAGTCACCTGGTGGTGGAAATACAATATTTGATTTCATCGTTAAGTGATGATTTGGTGTTAAAGGATTTAACGAATTCGGATCATTTAAATTATCTACAGATAAAGGTCTACTATTAACTATGGCAGCAGCCTCGAACATAAATGTATTCAAAGTTTCATCATCAAGCTGGGTTCCACACTGACTCAAAAGAGAAATAAGCACATTTCGGACCGAACGAATTTGTCGTTCCCAAATACCACCCATATGACTAGCATGTGGTACATTAAATTTAAATTCAAAATAATCACAATTATTACGTAACAAATATTCACGAATAGAGTTCTGATCTAAATTCTTCAACTTATCCAATAATTCACCTTTGGCTCCTACAAAATTAGAACCATTATCACAATATAATGAACGAATTGAACCACGAATAGCAAGAAATCGTCTTAAGCCATTAATAAACGAATCAGTTGACATAGAATGAAGGATTTCTATATGTACTGCACGACTACACATACAAGTAAATAATAATCCATATCTTTTAAGTTCTTTCCGACCTTCCTTAACAATAAAAGGGCCGAAACAATCTACACCGCAAACAGTAAATGGAGTAGAAGGTTGAAGACGTCCTTCTGGAATATTAGCCATCTTCTGTTCTTGTAAATTACCACGATACTTGCGACAATTGACACACTTACTAATATATTCATAAACTGCGGATGTACATTTAATTATCCAATAGCCATTAGATTTTAAAATGTTAGTAGTTATACCTCTGCCTTGATGTTCAGACAATATATGAAAATGACGAATTATCAAAGAAGTTATATGATGTTTTCTTGGGAGTATTACTGGGTGTTTTCTGGAAGTCCTAAATCATTACTACTCAAGCGACCACCAACACATAGTAATCCTCTAGAGTTCAAAAATGGATCTAAACGAAATAAAAACGAAGACTTCTTTAAGAATCTTTTAGGAGGAACGGCAGAATTCTTATTCTTAGTCAAATAGTCAATTTCAGTTTTAAACACTTCATACTGAACACACTTAATAATTTCAGTCTCAGCTACACTTAAATCAGAAACATTTATAGCCTTATTAATTTTAACTATATTGGGATTTGTTCTTGCTAACACCTTATTTCTTAAAATACACTTAAATCTAATACAATTAGCAAAAGCACGCTTTAATTTATACCAACTTGAAAATCTATTGAATCTATCGAACTCAAACATAGGCATAGCTTGTTGAATAGCAAATGATACAGTTTTCTTAAGTTCAGGATCATTTAAAGAGAGTTCATAAACAGTTTTGTCGGAATGTATCGGATTATTTGACCAAAGAAAGTCTGGACCAGAAAACCAATTTGATTGATTGACAAGTTCATCAACAAATGCACCTCGTGATGCGATATCAGCTGGATTTTGCTTAGATTTTACATAATTCCATTGATCTGGATCAGAAAAATCACGAATAGTTCGGATTCTATTGGCTACAAAAACTTGAAACCTACGAACATCATTTCTAATATAACCCATTACTACAGTACTATCAGTCCAAAATACGTGTTTAACAATTTCATAATGAAGTTCTTTCTCTAAAAATAGACTAATTTTAACATACACAACAGCTGCCGAAAGTTCTAATCTAGGTATCGTAATTGCTCTTAGAGGAATAACTCTAGATTTTCCTATTAATAATGCACAATGTACTAAATTATTACAATCAACTAAACGAATGTAAGAACATTGACCGTAACCCGTACTACTAGCATCTGAAAAATGATGCAATTCAACATTACTAATATCTCCAAAATCTTTTGGTTTCAAACATCTATCTAATTCTACAGATTCTAACTTAACAATATCATTTCTCCAACGTTCCCAGTCAGGACGTAAACGATCTGGTAACATACCATCCCAGTCTGTATTTTCTCGACATAATTCTTGCAAAATCTTCTTACCAATTAAAATAAATGGAGCAATAAATCCTAACGGATCATAAATAGAACTAATTGTAGATAAAATACCACGACGAGTCAACGGTTTATCCTTTAAAGTTATATGAAAATTAAACTTATCTAAATCCACATGCCAATGAACACCTAACACACGTTCAATTGGTAATTGTTCAATACATAAATCTAGATTACGAACACCTTGGGCTCTATCATTTACAGGGATAGAATTTAATACTTCTGTAGAGTTAGAAATAAATTTGTGTAAATTAATACCACATTGTGACAATAATTCTTTACTACTACGTACAAGATTGATAGCCTCAGATTCGGTTTTAACAGATTTTAATCCGTCGTCAACATAAAAATTATCACGAATGAAAATTACTAACAGTAGCATCAAATTGTTCTTCATAATCAGTGGCAGCTTGTTTTAAACCGAAATTGGCACAGCCAGGAGACGATCCCGCATCAAATAAATGGACAGTCATACGGTAATCAAGCAATTTAGAATCAATATTATTATTCTCCCACCAAAGAAATCTTAAATAATTCCTATGGGACTCATTAACCTTAAATTGATAAAACATTTTCTCAGTATCACATGTAAAAGCTACAGGTTCTTTCCTAAAACGACATAAAACACCTAATAATGTATTAGTTAAATCTGGACCCTTAAGTAAATAATCATTCAACGAAGAGCCACTATAACGAGCATTACAATCAAACACAACTCGGATTTTACCAGGTTTTTTGGCTGACTTAGATAAAATAAAGGTTGAATCTGACTGAGTGTCTTCAAGAGCATAAACTAATAGTTCATTCTGAGGATCTTCATCATGAGATAAATAAACAGGTACAATCATCGAACTTTTAGATTTTACAGTTTGCGTTTCACTATAACTGGTATGTGAAGTAACGGATTTAGGAACAGTTTCTGATCTCTTCTTAAAGTCACCATGAAGTAATGATGGATGTGGCTTAGAACACTCTTTACAATTTAGACGTTTTTGACAGTTTTGTGATCTATGTCCTACATTCAAACAACCAAAACATAAATTGTTCTTAGAGAAATATGATTTACGATCTTCTAAAGACTTTTGCTTCATTTCGTTACAGTCACTAATATGATGAGATTTATTACAATAAGTACACGACACAACGTATTTATCAGATGAGGTTTCTGTTTGGAACGAAACAGAGTTGTTTCCCTTGTTGAATATCTTATTACCACTGTAGTTTTTGTGTTTGTAAGGTTCACGGTGGGATTTCGAACCACGTTTAGAGTTCCTAAACATAGCAACAGGATCACACAAAATATCAGCTTCTTTAGTAAAAAATCTAACAAATTCACAAAAGAAAGGATAACAGTTTCTTTGTTTTTGAGAATCATAAGAAATTCTGGACCAACGATTAAAAAGCCAATCTGGTAGTTTTTCCAAAAGTTCTTCTATTTCTAAACTATCATTTAGAATGTTTAATGAATTCATTGAACTTATAGCTGATTCACATTGTCTTAAAAGATCAGCATAATTTCTAAGTCCTTTGCTATCTCGATTACTAATTTTAGAAGTGTCTTTCAGTTTTTGTCGCAGACTACATGCTATTGTAAATTGATTACCATAACGCTCCTCAAGTAAGGCTTTAGCATCATTATAGGCACCTTCAGTGTTAAAGAGGAAAAAGTTTTGAACACAAGCCTTGGCAGGACTACTTAAATATTTCTGTAAATAATACATTCTCTGTTCCGGCAAAATGTTTTTGTTTTCAATCAAAGTTTGGAATGATGCTTTCCATGCAGGATATTCTAATGCAGTTCCTGAAAATACTGTAGGTTCTGGAGGGGGAAGTCTATTTAAGTTTGCTTGTTCCACTATCAACTTACATAAATCACCAGTGTCTAATGTTACTGAGTTTTTAGAAACATCAAGACTAGCAGTGTTTCTATTGGCGGAAAAGATGAATTGGAGTAGTTAGTGTTTGTTCCAACTGTGGGTCTAGATTCTAACAAAGGTTCAGGAATGTAATTCATATCCAAATTCCTCTCAGCTTGGTCTGGAGATGACGTATAATCATTTCTTCTAACTTCTGGAGAAATCACAGTTTGTGGTGTAAGAACAGGCGGAATAGTTGAATTCAAATAAGTGTTCACTTTTGTACTATGATCTAGAGATTCATCTGGCACTGAAATTCGGTCTAACATTATAAGAGTTCATGTCTTGAATTTCTACCTTTTCTATTGCTTTTAATTTGGCTTCTGCAATATCTAATTTTTTCATAATGTCTAATTTTTGTAAAGCACCCTTCATTTCCTCAAATTCAACACGTTTACATTCTAAATCAATTTGATGTTGCTGTTCCAAATCATGGTAACGTAATGCAACTTTTGCAGCTTCTGCAGCTTTAAGTTTCCTTGTAAACGATGACGCACTAGAAATGCTAGACATTTTGAATGATAAATTCAGTTTAGCTCAAGATTATAAAGTTTGTCACTTTAAAATGAACACAGCTTTTAAGCAAACACAAATTATATTACTCCGACAGAGGAGTTTTCACTGCAATGGATCTTTAAGTAGTTGGGCGGTCTACTTCCGGAGCATTATGACGCAAAGCAACATGGGTCTCGACGGTCTTATCAGGTTGAACACAAATAACCAATGTAACAGTTTATTATAAAAGTATAAAAAGGACGCATCGCATTTACTCAAACAATATAACATTCATATCTATCTTGACTAAACTTCAATAAATATACTGGCTTCCAATAAACCAATCTAAGCTATACACTATTATGGACGAATAAGCCGAATAAGCCGTGAAAACTGAAAAATACAAAATAATCATTTTGAATAAGCTTATCGAATGAATACACAAAGTTACACCGAAAACGAAACAGATATACAATTAATAAACTAATGATACCTCCATGAGCCTTTGTAATTACTCAAATTTCGCAGCCCAAACAAATCTTTTGGCGCACTAAAGAAAAATATCAAAACCGGAAACGGAATAATCGAA
This sequence comes from Lottia gigantea, assembly GCF_000327385.1. Taxonomy (NCBI): domain Eukaryota; kingdom Metazoa; phylum Mollusca; class Gastropoda; family Lottiidae; genus Lottia; species Lottia gigantea. Next base: position 1,010,644 of record NW_008709614.1, on the reverse strand, counting down.
TATGTATACTTCGATATCGCAATAAAATCACGTATTCACACTGTGAATGTTGACTTCGAATCGGTGGATACTACAGCAGCTACATTGATCTATTCTCCCACAGAATGTATAGTTTTCGGCTTCTCTCGGACTTAAACCATACCCACCCATTATTATAATAATGGACAGTCACTAGTGAGTTAATTTTATAACACAACTCATGAAGTTGAGTAGATTTTATCATTAACAAATAAATCAAATGATTATCATTCATTGATTAGTCAAGCACCATGTCTTCAAGTGGAGAGGATGTGTTTTTAACCCAAACAACGTTTAGTGCTCAGCCAAATTTTCCCGTCACTTCGGAGTGACAAACTCATTGACGGAGTGACGAACTCACTGACGGAGTGACGTATGAGGTAGCCCTAGACAGGGGAAAACATTTCATCCGTCATTCGTCGATGCTACCTTACAAAATTACAGGGCTCTATGTAGGGCGCTTCTTCGTGTGTCGCTCCGGCATTGGTGTCAATGGATCCATCATTCCCGTCAGTCCGTCAATCATCCAAGTGACGGAGTGGCGAACTCATTGACGGAGTGGCGAACTCATTGACGGAGTGACGAACTCATTGACGGAGTGACGAACTCATTGACGGAGTGACGAACTCACTGACGTACTGACGTATGAGGTAGCCCTTAAACATACACGCCTTATTCATCCGTCACTCCGTCAATGAATCGGTAGCTCCGTCATTCATTGCCATTGGCTTAATCCGTCATAGGCGTCAGTCCGTCAATCATCCAAGTGACGGAGTGGCGAACTCAATGACGTAGTGGCGAACTCATTGACGGAGTGGTGAACTCATCGACGGAGTGGCGAATTCATTGGCGGAGTGACGAACTCACTGACGGAGTGCCGAACTCACTGACGTATGAGGTAGCCCTTGTGCATACACGCCTAATTCATCCGTCACTCCGTCACTGAATCGGTAGCTCCGTCATTCATTGCCATGAAAGAGCCCCGTAATTTTGTAAGGTAGCATCGACGAATGACTGATGAAATGCTTTCCCTTGTCTAGGGCTTCCTCATACGTCAGTGAGTTCGCCACTACGTCATACGGAGTGACGGGCCGTTTGATGGGGTGGTGGAATCCTTAGCAGAAAGACGGAAGAGGTATTCAATGGCTCCAATGACAGATATCAATAAAGTCCGGGGCTTTCAATTCAACCTAAAGGAATGCTAAAACTGAATGCCAATAAATTAGGTATTCAGTCCTGGATTGCTTCATACTTAACAACATATATGAGTTCACCACTCCGTCAATGAGTTCACCACTATGCCAATGAATTCGCCACTATGTCACTGCAATGATTGACGGACTAACGACAGATTGAAAAAAAAAAAAAGAAAATGATCAAGGAATCTAGGAAAGCGGTGAAAAAATCTCTCGCGATTTTGGTATAGTGAAAGTATAATAAAAAATAATATAATATCTCCATTGATCACAGCACATTTCAATATGGTTTGTAACTTACAAATGCATAATGTAAATATTGTCTAACAAATTCAGAAGCAACAATTCAAGTGTTGGAGTTTAACGTCTTTTTTCATTAAAAATGCAATATAATTATGACTACAAATTTTTTACATCATTTGTTCCATATTAAAGAGATTGTCCAAAGGTTTTTTTTAACTTCACATATGCATTGGGAACAATGAAAGGATCAATTTTCACCATTCCAATTTTCAATAGGACGTCTGAGGTTCATGTAATTCCCTTTAAACCATCGCAAAAACTGAAAATAATTCATAAGAAACTTTCTGATGGTGAAGTAATAAAACGCCCCCTCTCCCTTCGTTTTAGTAAAAATTAGAATGGTGCAAATCAGTGTCCCTGATAATCATAAAAAGTTTACAAAATCTTAAATAATAACCAGATGTAAATAATTACGGTAACTAAATTATAACCAAATTAATGTCAAAACAATAATGGGTGGAAGAGATAACTGTGTTCCCAGGAAAACTTTGACGCTGTTTTTGCCAAACAAAGGTCAATAACTAAAAATACCGTTAATTGAACATAAATTGAAGATCGAAGTTATTTCCAATATAGCATTCCAAATTTCGACAAAAGCAGAAGAAATTTTTTCTATAGTGATCACCAGTCCATTTCGAAGAAAAATCGCAAAAATTTCTCAACAATATACATAACATGCCAAAGTCCATCAAGATCAGGTTACAACTGCAGTCTCGATCGTATTCACATGCCAAATTCGTTTATTTTGGATAGATCAAAATCAATTAACTAAAAAATCGTTCATAAAAAAATCATATTAAAAGATGTACACAAAATTATACGTAAAAATACCAAGAACTGTTAAAATTCTGGCCTATTTGTATACAAGATATTTCACTTGCACGACCCATAAGCAAATTGAGATCGATATCCTGCAAGAATGTTGATATAGGTTCATACAATAATAGAAACGAATTACGATGCTTTAAAAACAAGAAAATCGAAGTCATTAGCTTCTATCCTATTTTCGTTTACTGATGGAAATTAGATATTCCCCAATTTGTACGAAATTCTTTTTGAGTTTTTGACATGTTCTATAGACGATTTGATTTAAATACTCCGTCAAATGTTGTTTTTTGTTTAAGAAAAAAAGGTTATAATATTGCAAGGTAGCATCGACGTATTGATGGACTCCAGTGACGGAGTGGCGAACTCACTGACGTAGTGACGAACTCATTGACGGAGTGGCAAACTCATTGACGGAGTGACGAACTCACTGACGTACTGACGTATGAGGTAGCCCTGACTCAAATTTTCAATTAAAAAGTGATCTATTTTCTGATATTACAAGTGAAGATGAACTGCCGGTTCAAGATGAGAAAGCTGACATGAGATTTGGAACACCGTTGAATCAGAACGATTTGAATAATTTAGTGAAAGATGGCTTATCTAAGAAAACTGAAAGTAAATCAAAGTAAATCAAAGTGAGCGGTGAATCTTTTTCAAAAATGGAGAGCTCACAGAGATGGACTAAATGTGGAGCATTGTGACATCCTTAACCTATCAAATGAACATCTTAATATGTTACTTGGATATTTTATAGCAGAAATCAAAAATGAAAAAGGTGATGATTATAAACCAAATACATTGTATGAAATCATTATTTCGATCCAGTATTATATGCGACAGAATGGTCGTTTTCTTTCTATGATGGATGATGGTGATTTTCGTGGAATGAAGGTTGTTTTGTATGCAAAAATGAAAGATTTGAACCGTCAGGGAAAATGTGTACAGAGGCGACAGGTCGATATTATAAATGAGAAACACGAAAACATGATGTGGAATAATGGGATTCTTGGAAGCAACAGTCCACAACAACTATTGGATACCCTAGTCTTTCAACTCGGTCTCCATTTTGCCTTAAGAGCTGGGCAGGAACATCGTAATCTTCGTACGGGTGCATTGTCTCAACTGACAGTCAAACTAGATAATCAGGACCTTAAATATTTAGACTATCACGAGGATGTTTCAAAGACAAATGAAGGAGGATTACAACATCGAAAAATGACACCGAAAATAACCAGAGCATATGAAAACAAAGAATACCCTGAGAGATGTCCAGTGAAAATGTATGAAAAATATATGAGCTTGAGGTAAGTTAATTATAAACTGTTAACTCCAATTGTGAATGCGATATGCTCACTGAATACTAGATGGGAACCAAATCACCAATACCAAATATAATTATGCCAATAATTACAGTAATTTTGAAAACACGCAATATCGTAAATAATGAACATTATGTTCAACGTTCTTTAAGATCTACAGGAAAACTTAATGTTTTGTTTTGAAAAATGCCAAATAATCAGTCGACTGTAATCTGCAAGCTGCATTTTAAAATAATTTTGTATATTGACTCTACTCGCGGCAACTGAGAAATCGCTAGATATGTCATTTATTAGATTATAAATCTATATACGTTTATATTACTTTTTTGTTCATTTCATTTTTTCCAGGCCTAAAAATGGTAAAGTGACGCGTTCTATTTGAGGCCACGAAACAACTACTCTGCAGAAGTTTGGTACTGCGATGCACCTGTTGGGATTCATTTGGTGCAGAAAACTGTTCAAAAGTTGTGTGAAAGTGCAGGATTAAAAGGTCATTTCACGAATCATTATTTACGTGCAACTGCAGCAACTCGACTATATGCAGCGGGCGTTGACGAACAACTTATTGCAGAAAAGACGGGACATAAATCGAATGCTAATTTAGATAAAAATTATCCATCTTTTACTTTATCAGAAGTTCACTTAATTTGATTACCTTAAAAATGGAACTCGAAAGCAGACATATCTTAATGAATTATTGTATTTTTTGAAAGATAAGAGGTATTAAAGAAATAGAAGATAATTATGAACAGGTATGGAAAACATGTAGAGATGATAATGCCGTAACACTAGTATCACCTTTAAAACTAAACGTATTTTCAAATATGAGTGATGATACTTTATTCGCTTGGGATTGTGAAACATATTCAGAAAGTGAAACGCATAAAGCAATTCCTTATTCCTGTACGTTAATTAATTTATAAAAACTAAGAAAAAAGTTAGAGATTATAAAAAGTATCTTTCCAAATCTAAATACTACTGATAATGTTCCAGAAGAATTTTATGATACACTAATGAATATAGTAGAAATATTTGTAGGTACAGATTGTATAGATCAAATGATGAAATATTTAGGTCAATATGATAGAAAGAGATTAATATTGATTTCTCATAACGGTAGTGGTTTTGATAACTGGATCATGATTAAAAACGTAAAAAAACTAACGCACTGCCCACTAATAACACCCAGAGGCATTCTATCTAGATTTACAGAAATAATGGAAAAGACAGAAAAAGATAGCGGGTAACTCTAATTATTTACAACATAATAATTTCACATGTTCCTAGTTCCTAGTTTAGCGGCATGGGGAAATTCATCTAATCTACCAAGGAAATTGAGAAAGATCGTGGATGTAGACATTGCAAAATATACCAAAGATAACTGGGAATCTTTAAGACACGAATAGGAACTTTACGCTAAACGAGACACCCTATGTCTTGGAGCATGCTTGATAAAATATAATGAAAAACAAAAACAAAGGAGGAAGAGTTTCGGCAAATCGAAAATCATTTGAAACTAACAAAATGGATGAAATTTGTAATGTATTAAAGGAATATACAGAACTCGAAAACATTAAAATAATTGAATTATTTAAAGAATATTGTAAAAGTAATAAAGATAAAACAGAGATTAATTCAAAACTTAAAAAGTACTAAACTAATGGCATTTGATTCTAACGGTTTATACGCTTCAGCAATGTCGGATTTAGAGTGTGAATATCCGAGATCAGAATTTTGTAGACCATTTTTACCAGAAGAAGAAAAAACAATTGAAAGACTCTTCAATGAACAAAAATTTAGACCAAAAACTGCTATTTTAAAAGTCTGGTTTGAGTATCTCACAAACATGTTCTTCCAACCGATACCAGCTAAAGATAAAATCAGTTTTACGAACAAAGAAGGAAAAAAGGAAACTGGCACTAAAATCGGATTCAGAAATGGTTTCTGTTATGACGTTTTAACATCGGTCGATATTCAAGAAATAGTAAAATCTGGAGGACGAATTATTAGAATATTAGATGGTATAGTATACGAAGAAAACTTTAGAACTCCTCCCTATAGAGAATATCATTTAATTCTAAGAAATAAATATAAACGAGA
>NW_008709614.1:976813-1004830 GCF_000327385.1 Lottia gigantea | reverse complement strand
GAGATAGAAGAAGAAGAAAAAGAAATATCTGAAACTAAATCTACTACACGACTAACACCTAGTCATTTGGGGTCATTCGTATTATCTCACAGTAAAAAAATAAAGGTTTAAAGGTTATTCTAATGATAAGATAACTGTAGACGATTACATTCGGTTGGCTAGTGGACATGATATATCAAATGAATTTAAGAAAAAATGGGAAAAAAGTTTCACAAATGGAGTAGTTATTCCAAAGGATGATGATAAACAAAAGAAAGTTTTTAGAAGTTATTTGAAGTAGTATATGAGCTCATAGATTGGTCGCATTTATCCCCCATTCCATTTCATTTCATGGGAAAAATGCGACCAATCTATGAGCTCCCAAAAAAAAAAGACCTAAATTCCCTACATTTCATAAATTCTTACAGCAAAACATCCTACATTTCATAAAACATCCTACATTTCATAAATTTTTACATTAAAAAACACCTTCAATCAATTTCCTACATTCCATCAAAAAAAGCATATTAAAAATACCCTTATATAAAATATCATCCTTGTTTCGCTTAACATCCGGTTTTTAATAGTCTCGTTTTAAATAATGTTATTTTTAGTTTCGAAACTTCTAGAAAAGGGAGATAACTCTTGTTTTTGGAAAAAACAATTTCTTCGTTAAATTAACTCATTTAAAAATAGGATGAGTTTAATTCTAAAACACGAACAACACAAATTCGAAGATTATTCGGGCGACGGTATCTTTTCATCAATATTTTCTCTAGGTTCAAAAATAATTCCAAAAGTAGCTAGCTTTGTTTCAAACAATTCATTTCAACCGGAGCGAAAGCCGTCGGCTCAATCGTGCAAGCGGGAAAGAGTATAAGCGACGCGGTGAAACAATCTAACGAGTTGAAAGAATTACAGAAAGAGAACTTCGAAACAGGAGATTAGAAGAAAGGAAAGGAAAAGGTTTTAAAGTTATAGGATAAAAATGATAGTCGCTCACGCTCCAAAAACTTATTTCGGTTCAGGAGATATACAAAAATCATTGGGTTCTCTTCCTGGATTTCCATGGGCGAAATATCCCGGAGAAAAACATCTTCCCGGTCATAATTATACCGGTCCAGGTACTAGGTTAGATCTGCGATTAGACGAAAACGATAAACCCAAACCAGGGGAAGAACGAGTCAATAGAGTTGACGCCGCCGCGCTTAAACACGATATTTTATACAGAAACAAAGACATAAACTTCAGACACGAAGCAGACAGACAAATGATAATCGAACTTGAAAATATTCCAAATCCAACTTTCAAAGAGAGAATGCAAAGAGCATTAATCATTAAACTGTTAAAAGCGAAGATGAAATAAGGTATGGGATTAGCGGATGAAATTCACAAAGAATTTAGAAATTGAAATTTACAGCACGCATAACGAAGGTAAAGCTGTAGTAATAGAAAGATTTAACAGGACTCTAAAAAATAAATTATTCAAAAAATTCACGGAATTGAAATCTCAAAAATGGCTTAAAAAATTACCAGAGGTTGTAGATGAATACAATAACAAAATTCATTCAGCCCCGAGTAATCCAAATATTATAAAGTCAATTAACGCGCAACATAACTACGAAAATGAAATAAAGAATTTAAATATCAAACCCAAATTTAAAGTCGGAGATCGAGTTCGTATTTTCAAATATAAAAGCAAATTCGAAAAAGGTTACGTTGGATACTGGACAAACGAAATATTCATCGTTGATAAAGTAAACAGCACATCACCTCCGACATATGAATTAATCGATCAAGACAAAGAACAAATCATAGGAAGGTTTTATCAAAATGAACTTCAAAAAACCGACTTTTAAAAATGAATGATGAAGAATTTGATAGAAGATTAAGAGCTGTATTCAAGCATTTTCGCTTTCTTAAATTTAAATTTATGTTCAAAATATTATTGAATGTGTTTTATCAGAATGTAATACAATTTTTTTCAAACACAAACTACGTATATATTTAAAAAAAACCGACTTTTAAAATTGAATGAATTTCTCGATAAATATGGAAGTGATACAACCACAAACTTTCAACTTATGAGATGGGCGAAAGAGTTAAACATATCACCGTTTTATTATTGTATGAGAGATGAAATAAATGATCTGAAATATAAAAAAGGTAAATTTAACGGATAACAAAAATACATACTTCCGATCAAAAAGGAGTTCATCATTCTGCTTTGTACAAAGACTCTGACTTATATTTCTTCGATTCTTATGGATTAGAACCCACTGAAGAGATAATCCAATTGACTAATAAACCAATTAAATGTTCTTCCTTTCAATTTCAATTACCGGGACAAAAGTTTTGTGGTCAGCTTTCAATTTGGGTTTTATATCAGTTGAGTTTAGGAAAACAATTCGAAGAAATTGTAATAAATTTAACTCAATAAAAATGGCGAATAAATTTTGATTAGGTTCTTTATCTTTAGAAACTTAAAAACTTGGATAAATAAAGCGAAACCTTACTTTGTGGATCAAATTGGAGACACTCTTCAAGGTGATTTAGATATGAACAATTTTAGCATAACTAATTTAAAGTCTCCGGAAAACGATAATGACGCCGTTCACAAGAAATATTTACGGGAACAAATAAATTCAATTGAAGTAAATAAAAACCATTTAGAAGATAAAATAAGTAATGTGAAAAGATTCTTCAAACGTCAACTAAATAATAAAAATTTTATTAATGATACTAAACTACAACAAGAGGTAAAAAGAGTAATAAGTTTTATTCAAAAAGAATTGGTCAACGTAGCGAATAAAACTGAGTTACAAAATTTAATTTCATTAATATCTAAGATTGCAAAACAAAAATTAGACATTCAACAATTGATAGATAACATTCCAGATGAAAATGAAGATACGTTTCAACAGGAATTAAATGCTCTGGAAACTAAACTTAACAGTGAATTACAAAAAGAACTAACAAATATTAAACAACAAATACAAAACATAGATGATAGCGAAATCAAAACCTATATTCAACAACTAATACAAAACATAGATGATAGCGAAATCAAAACCTATATTCATCAACAAATACAAAATATTGATGATAGTGTTATTCAACAACAGATTACCACTATTAATAACCTAGTTTTAAAACAGGACAAAAATATAGTCGCATTAGAAAAAAAGGTTTCTCAAGAAAGAATCATATTATTTCAATCTTCCATTAAGAGGTTTTGATGATCCTTCTATTACTGATAATACTGATAAATCAAAAGACTATGAATTTAAAAAATATGGATTTACAGCAAATATTAGAGTATATTCTGTTCCAAATTATACTATTTACCCCAATAATATTTTTAATTCAGAGAATGATTATCATTCAATATTTTTTAATTTCCGAGGAAAACTTATAATTGAAATTAATTTTCCTTTTCAGGTAAAAGTTGATTCAATATTCTTCAGGCAAAACTCTCGTTTTTTTTTTAAAAATTTAACGCTCGCAAAGTTCTTCAGTTTATCAATGGTACGAAAAATGTAGAAACTAAAGAATTAGAAATTAACGATGAAAACAGCAAGAGAGATCACTTATATGAAATTAAAACAAGTGGAAAATATATAGATAAGTTTAGAATGTTAATCATACCAGATAATGAAGAAGATGAACTTTCATTGAGTAATTTTGACACGTTATTGGAAACGGAAACTCCACCATCAGCAAGTATTATTAGAAATCCAAAACCACAAAAAGAAATAATCAATTATCAGTTTTTACGAGCAACAGACTTTGAATACGTAAAACTATATTTTGTTGATAATGATATATTTACCTCAATCGATATTCAAAAAAGTCAACAACAAAAATATTTTTAATACCAATAAAAAGAGATGATGCATCTGTTACTATGTTTTTTACTATAAGGAAACCAAAATTTTCAGTTCATCTGAATAAGATTAATGATTTGAAAGAACAAATATTCTTAGTAAGTATGCAATTTTTTAGTAAAGTAGCTTTATCAGAAATTCATTTAATTTAATTACCTAAAAAATGGAACTCGAAACTAGACAACAATATATGATAGAAAAACAAAACGAACTAAAAGAAAAACTAAAACAATTCAACAAATGCAGAAAAACATGGAGTAGAATTGATTCTGTTTTCAAAACATTAAGTACAGTTCTAACAGTAGGGATAACGGTGGCAACAGCCGTAACCGGTGGATTAATGCTTCCAATAATTGTCCCAACTGTATTAGCCGCGTTCACTGCCGTACAAACTTCATCTTGTGGTTTGATTACTTTAGGTTTTACATCAAAACAGAAAGCTCATTATAAAAGGAAAACAGAAATTTTAAATACATATCTTAATAAATTATTCATTTTTTTCGAAAGATCGAGCGAAGATAAGACATAACAGTTGAAGAATTAGAAAAATTCAATGAAATTTTAGATAAATTTGATGTAGAAATATCATCAATAAAAGTTAAAAATTCCTAATTAAAAATAATTGCTTTAAAAATATGAATATAATTGAAATTTTAGACGATGAAAAATTCATATCAAATAAACTTTTTTCCGATGTTATTAACCTTATCTCTGATGAATTTATAACATTTAAAGGTCAAATTGAAATAAATGGAGAGATAACTCAAGATGGAGGATATAAACAAGGCATGCAATTTGTAGGCTTTAATGCCAAAACTTTTCGCAATTTCTTCGCAACAGTGGATATAAAATCGGATGCTTCTGATTGGTATTTCACAGGAATTATAATTTTTCGTAAAAACAATTTCAAAGAAATGAAAAGATCAAAAAAGGGTAGTGGTGTTACCATACTCAAAAAGATAAATGAATATATCGGTATAAATTGTTATATACCGAGCGATGGATACTGCTTTGTAAAGTGCGTTAATCGTGTTTTAAACGAAGACTCGAAGACACGAGAGATTTTCAAGATTTCATCAACAGTTTTTCAAAATCAAACAGAAAAGGAGTTATGACATCTGCTAGAATCTGCAAATTCAATAAGAAATTTAATACTTATTTTCAAATTTATATGCCCAAACATAAACATTTTCAACCAAAGAAAGTATCCGAAGAATTAGATTGGGTATTTTATTTACACAAAGAACATTTCTGTTTTGATAAGAAGAAATAACAAAACCTTAGGCATTAAAGAAATAGAAAATAATTACGATGAAAATGTATGGAGAACTTGTAAAGATGATAATGCGGTAACGCAAGTTTCACCTATAAAACTAAACGTTTTTCCAACCATTCCCGATGATTGTTTATACGCATGGAATTGCGAAACCTATAACGAAAATAAAGCCATACCTTATTCTTGCACGTTAATTAATTTAGAAAAACTAAGAAAAATGTTAAACAGAATAAATAATCTCTTTCCAGATTTAAAGCCGACAGATCCCATTCCAGAAGAATTTTAAAACAAACTCATGACTAATATAGTAAAAATATTTGTAGGTACAGATTGCATCGATCAAATGTTACAACGTTTAGGAAAAATAGATCAAAAAAGAATAACATTAATTGTTCATAACGCTAGCGGTTTTGATAACTGGATCATGATCAAAAACGTAAAAAAACTAACACAATGCCCTTTAAAAACGCCCAGAGGAATTCTGTCTCTACCTTTAACCAATTCATTCACTGGTGAAGAAAAAAATGGAAAATACAGAAAGAAATAAGGGGTAACTCTAATTATTTGCAAACTATTAATTTCATATGTTCCTATCAACACGAATCATCTAGTTTGGCAGCATGGGGAAATTCATCTAATCTACCAATGAATTTGAGAAAGATCGAGGATGTTAATATTGCAAAATACACTAAAGATAATTGGGAATCTTTAAGACACGAATGGGAACCTTACGCTAAAAGAGATACGTTATGTCTCGGAGCTTGTTTGATAAAATACAATCAAGCAATGAAGAAGTTGTTTTTCAAAATATTTCCAATAATCTAACAGCTCCTTCTTTATCTTTAAAGGGTTGGTATTATTTATATCATTACGATAAAGAAATGGTTGAAGAAGAATGGTATGAAACTACTAGAATGGTTCCGAAACACACCGAAAAAGAAAACGTAGAAAAAGTTTACTCACATACTCACATACTCTACCGGAAGAAAATAAAGAATTTGTCAAGCTCTTTAATGAACAGAAATTCAGACCTAGAACTGCTATTTTAAAAGTCTGTTTTGAATATCCCAAAAACATGTTCTTCCAACCCATACCAGCTAAAGATAAAATCACTTTCACGAATAAAGAAGATAAAAAGGAAATTGGCACTAAAATCAGATTCAGAAATGGTTTCTGTCACGACGTTTTAACTTCGGTAGATATTCAAGAAATAGTGAAAGCCGGTGGACGAATTATTAAAATATTACATGGTATAGTTTACGAAGAAAATTTTAAAACTCCACCCTATAGAGATTATATTTTAATTTTAAGAGATCTTAAAAAATAAATATAAACGAGAAGGTAATATTGTGGGTAGTAATTGCATGAAATTATTAGGTAATTCCTTGTATGGTAAATCTATTCAGAAGGATATAACTACATCAAGACATCTATGGAGTGAAGCTACTTTAAAAGCCAATTATGATTCACACGTCAAAAGCTATGAAAAAGTAAATGATAGTCAATATATAGTTGAGATAAATGAAGAAGAAAAAGAATTTATTCCTCCTAAATCTACACGACTAACACCTAGTCATTTGGGATCATTCGTTTTATCTCACAGTAAAAAAATAATGAATAATTTTATTCGCGTGATAGAGGGATTTTATAAGCCTGAAATATACTATACGGATACCGATAGTTTATAGATTTCGTCTAGCAATTGGGATAAATTAAATGAAGCTGGGTTGGTGTCCGAAAATGATTATTGTAAAGGAAAGAATGATTACGGTGATGGTGGAATTATATTTGGTTTATATTTAGCGTCAAAAGTTAAATACAATATCATTCTAACTTTCGATGGTGTTTTAAAAGAAAAGAAAACGTTTAAGGGTTACTCTAAAGATAAGATATCCGTAGAAGATTATATTCGATTAGCTAGTGGACTCGATGTAACGAATGAATTTAAGAAACCTTGGGTAAAAAGTTTCACCAATGGAGTAGTTATTCCAAAGGATGATGATAAACAAAAAAAGTTTTTAGAAGTTATCTAAATCTCGTTAAGAGAAAAGCACCAAGCAGTGAAGGAATCATGTATCCTTAGAACGATGGAAAAGAATTGAACATAGATGAAAACTACGAATTTGATGATTTTGATTCTCTAACTATTCAAGAAGAGAATGAAGAGTGTTAATTTTTTTGTTTTAAATGAAGTTGAATAACAATTTCCTCGTTACCAAAATCTATAAACCTATTTTTACCATCTTTGATTTCCAGATTTATATCTTTAATCATGAAGGAATTCAGTGGTAAATACGTCGTTTGAAATGGTTTCTCTATAATTCTATATCCTATCGGTACAGTGAATGTTGGAAGACTGTAAATGATCTGACGTTTGTATTTATTGAAAAATCCACCGTTTATCAAATTGCAATGTATATTAATGACATCGATATTATTCTCGATATTAGCTTTGTGTGGTGCTAAAGGGGATTGGGTGTATACTCGTTTATCAAATCCTAGTAACGTATTCAATGAATTTTCTAAGTTGAAATCAACTTGACTATTATTTCTTAATATCAATTTTAATTTATTTTGTTCAGATTCAAATTACCTTCGAATTCAATATTGTTTTTACCATTAACACTTCCTCCATATTCAGATAGATATTCGTTAATGGCTATGTATTCATAGCTTCCTGGTAGTAAACGTATTGTTTTGAACGTAACTCCATTATCTGTTGATATTTTTAATTGATTATTTTTTTCGTTGATATTTCTAATGGAATTGTAAACAGAGAAATACTTTAATCCCAATTCATATTCTTGATTGCGATCGAGTTCGTACTCATAATCTAGAGATAATTTAATGTCTGATTTATTTGAGGTGATGACGAATAGTTGTTCTTTATTTGACATTTTTAATCACGTTTTTATAATCATTTTCATCTATGATACCTTTTTCTAGGAGTCTTTTTAGTATACAATTTACTTCATTATATTGTCTGTGCGATCGATGTCCTTCCTTCATTGCCGCTAATATTACTAGTAATCTATTAAGCAATTCTTCGTTGTTGTCGGATAAAAACGTCATGCCTTGTCCAGATATCATATCTTCGAATTCGTTTATTTCTTGTATGATTGGTGGATAATCTTCTGTATAATCATCTGCTTCATCAAGTTCATATTCACGAGCAATAAGTTCTGTTATACGTTTATCAACGTCTTGTAATCTTTTTGTGTCGGGTCCTGTCCTTTTAATTGCTCTTAGAAATTTTGAGTATGCTACTAAATCCTTGTAATCGGCAATCTTAAAATCCTTACCATTCATTAAATCTATTAATCCTTCTGTTGTTGTAAATATAAAATCTATTCTATCGATTTTGAATACAGGATAAATTTTTTCAAATCTTATTCTATGTTCATTAAACAATAACCCATCATAATCAACAATTGGTGAAATGCTCTTTGGTAAATCTGGGTCAGGGTTTGAAAAATAATGATTTATATCATCTAATGTCCTAATTATAATACCATCGATGGGATATTCTATTTGATGAGGTTCTATAGGAGGTGTGGGTTCTATAGGAGGGATGAGTCTCCTCTTGAGATTGATATGGGTTGAAATAGAGTTTGTAGATTTTCCGTTAATCCGAGTTGTTGTAATCTGTTATTTTCAACTTGGGTCTTTATTTTATTCTTAGTTTTGATATATTCTTTATTTCTTTTTAAAATATTATTCCAATTATCCATTTTTTAAAAAATAAAATTTAACAAATTTTTGTCATAACTCTTTCACCTGTAGGTTTTCTAGTATTAACGAATATATATCCATGATCATCTGGGTTTTTCCATTGAGCTTTACAAACCTTTTTAAATACATCTCTGTCCATTCCGTGATTTATCGACTGAATGATTTGAGATAAATCTTTATCGTTTAATTCAAATAATAAAAAACAATTTGCATTTTTTCTAATGAACATAGAATCCATCCCGTAAAAAGATTGGGATTGGTATATGCAGTGACAGTTATGATGTCTTCCCTTCGTGAAGAATTCTTGTTGAACAGCTTGATTTCTTTACGCTACGCAGTCGTCAAACAATATTAAGTTCTTTCGTTTGCTATCAATATTAGACCAGTCTAGATCATTAACATTTTTCGTAAGAAAAACTTTTATATCCGTTGGTTTCTTTGCTTCGATGAAGTTATCTATGATATCTTTTATTTCCACTTCTTCTTCGTTTTCTTCGTAATATTGAAATAGGTCTTGAACATCTTTCTTTGGTAGATATTCTAAAGCTTTGAGAAATTGATAATACGATTGCTCTGGTGTTGTTGTGTGGATATACAAAGAATCGAAATCTAAAAGGTTTGGTGTTGTCAACATGTTAAAAGTGAGAAGAGTTTTCCCAGAACGGAACTACCGCATATACACATGAGCATTGGGTTATTAGGAAATATTTCTGAATGATTAAATTTTTTGCCCATTTTTTATTATTTTAGTTTGTTCCAAAAATCACCCCTTCTCCTTTATACTTTGAAAGAAATATTCCTTCTCCAGAGTGTATATTTTTTAAAAAATATTCCATTACCCTTATGTTTGACTTTGACTTCTCCCGTGTCAATACTATCTACTAATTTATTTAATCCTTGTTTAACAGTTTTCTTGGTTTCTCCCCCAAATCTTTTTCCAAATTCTTTTATTGTGCCTATCATTTCTCCCACTCCTGAACCTCGTGCTTCCTTTTCCATTGCTAAATTGTGTCTACGTTCTTCAGCTGCTGTTACTGCAGCTGCTTTCTTTGAGAGGACGGTTTTTGTTATTCCAGTAGTAAGTAAGTAATCTTACTTGAACTTTATGGATTAAAGGATTTTGAGTTTGGTTCATTGCCACTCTAAAGACATTATTGTTATTTGTTTGAGAATCTGGTAAGTTCTTGAAACCAGCCATTAAATATCTTGCTGGTTTAATAGTGTTAGTGATTGGCCACGTGGTGGATTCTCCCGTTAAAATCATGCTACCTACCGTGTTACGATGAAGAAAAGCTATTTCAATATCTTTAGTTAACGAGTTGAATATTCTCGTTTCTACTTCAATTGATGGTGTTATTACGGGTATGAAAAGTTGGAGATTTGTTATTTCTAATTTTGCATCTGAACCATGCTCTCCAAAGAATATCTTATCGTCGTTGATTTCTCTTTATAGATGAATTTTATATGGTAAGCCTATGGAAACCTTTCTGTGTTCCAACAGACCGAATAAAGGATATAATTTCCAATTTACCCCACCTATTATTCTCAACAACATTATTGTACTGAAGTACTCGTTTTTCGAATCCATGATTAGCTGCTCGTGCTACTCTTTCTATCGTGTTTCGAGCAACAACTCTCACTCTAGCTAAATCGGCATCATTTGCAAGATTTCTTACCGGTTCTTTTAAAACACTTCCATCGCCAACATCGGGTATCCAACCCGAGACTGAATCGAAATCTTTAGGATATAAAACTGTTTTCAACATTGTGTTGAATTCCCCAGGGTGTTTAATGGTTTCTATCGGATTTGAACCAGCTTTCAAAACCATCTCGCTAAATAAAGATGGAAAGAAATTGTTTTCTAACGTTGTATTTGTTTGAGGAACTTGATTCTGAGTGGCGTCTTTGATTTTGAAATCGCATCTGAAATAAGCATCGGAAAGAAGCAACCAATTCGATAATGAATTTATTTCGAAGGTAATTCTACCACCATCATTCAATTGGGATTTAGAACCAACAGTCGGTGAGATGATAATATAATCCTCTTTTTTCTTGTTAAATGAATAACAAATCGGATCGTATAATCTAAAGATTGGATCTAGTATTTTATTTGCCATTTTTAAAGTTTAAAATTTGAGTAGAAAATTGTTTTTTCCTAAACAAGAGTTATCTCCCTTCTACATTTTAAAACCAGATGTTATTTTATATAAGGGTATTTTTAATATGCTTTTTTGATGGAATGTAGGAAATTGATTAAAGGTGTTTTTTGGTGTAAGAATCTATGAAATGTAAGAATTTTATGAAACGTAGGATCTTTTGCTGTAGGAATTTATGAAATGTAGGGAATTTAGGTCTTTTTTTTTGGGAGCTCATAAATTGGTCGCATTTTTCCCATGAAATGAAATGGAATGGGGGAAAAATGCGACCAATCTACGAGCTCATATACTACTATTTGAATCTTGTAAAGAGAAAGCCACCAAATAGTGAAGGAATCGTGTATCTTATGGTGATAAAGATGAATTGGTTTTGGATGGAAACTATGAATTTGATGATTTCGATTATCTAACTATTCAAGAAGAGAATGAAGAGCGAATTAAGAGGTAAATATGTTGTTGGAAATGGTTTTTCTATAATTCTATATCCAATAGGAACAGTGAATGTTGGAAGACTGTTAATAATCTGACGTTTGTATTTATTGAAAAATCCACCGTTTATCAAATTGCAATTTATATTTATCACATCGATATCATTCACGATATTAGCTTTATATGGTGCTAAAGTTGATTGCGTATATATTTGTTTATCAAATCTTAGTAACGCATCCAATGAATTTTCTATGTTGAAATCAACTTAATATCAATTTTATTTTGTTCAGATTCAAATTACCTCCGAATCCAATATTGTTTTTACCATTTGTACTTCCTCAATATTCAGATAGGTATTCGTTTATGGCTACGTATTCATAGCTTCCTGGTAGTAAACTTATGGTTTTGAATGTAGCTCCGTTATCTGTTGATATTTTCATTTGGTTATTATCTTCGTTGATATTTCTAGTGGAATTGTAAAAATTTTATTTTAATGCCAATTCATATTCTCGATTGCGATCAAGTTCATACTCATAATCCAGAGATAATTTAATGTCTGATTTATTTATTTATTTATAACGAATAATTGTTCTTTATTTGACATTTTAATCACGTTTTTATAATCATTTTTATCTATAATACCTTCTCTATGAATCTTTTTAGTATACAATTCACTTCATTATATTGTCTGTCTGATCGATGACCTTCTTTCATGGCTGCTAAAATAAAGTAGTTCCTCGTTGTAATTGACATCATCATTATAGTTCTCATCGTAATTATTGTCATCGATGTCATCAAAGCCTTCCAATTCTTTTCCTTGCTTTTTAATCTTGAAGTTTTTACACCTCTTCTAATCGATCTAAGAATTTGTACGTATGACTTTAAATCACTAAAACTATAACCTTCTTCATCATAGCCATTCATAAGATTAATCATACCAGTTGTTAAATTATATATACCTTCTTTTGTGTCAATTTTAAATGTTAGGTTGTCTTTATTGAAACGAACCCTAAAATCGTTAAGAAGTAATCCATCCTTATCAATAGTTGGTTTAATTGTTTTTGGTAAGAATGGATCTTGATTTGAAAAATAATGTTGTATATCATCTAATGTCCTAATTATAACTTCACCATAATCAATAGGTGGATATTCTATATGAGAAGGATTAACCTTAGCTTCTATAGCTAATTTCTTTTTAATATCCTCTTGAGTCTTCAATATTGGTTGAAATAGAGTTTGTAAATTTTCTGTTAGTACATGTTGTTGTAATTTGTTATTTTCAACCTATGACTTTATTTTATTCTTAGCTTTGATATATTGCATATTTCTTTTTGAAATATTATTCCAATGGCTACTCAATTTAAAAAAAATAAAATTTAACAAATGTCCGTCATAACTTTTCACTAGGTTTTCTAGTATTTACAAATATATATCCATGATCATCTGGGTTTCTCCATTGAGCTTTACAAACGTTTTTATATGTATCTCTGTCCATTCCGTGATTTATAGACTGAATGATTTGAGATAAATCTTTGTCGTTTAATTCAAATAATAAAAAACAATTTGCATTTGTTCTAATAAACATAGCATCCATCCCGTAAAAGGATTGGGATTGGTATATGCAGTGACAGTTGGGATGTCTTCCGTTCGTGAAGAATTCTTGTTGAACAGCTTGATTTCTTTGTGCTACACAGTCGTCAAACACTATAAGTTCTTTCGGTCACTATCAATTTTAGACAAATCTAAATCATTAACATTTTTCGTAAGAAAAACTTTTATATCCGTTGGATGGAAAGATGGATTCTTTTCTCATCATTGTCTTCATAATATTTGAATATGTCTTGAACGGATCCTTTGGTAAATATTCTAAAGCTTTGAGGAATTGATAATATGATTGCTCTGGTGTTGTTGTGTAGATATATAGTGAATCGAAATCTAAAAGTTTTGGTGTTGTCAACATGTTAAAAGTGAGATGAGTTTTACCAGAACCTAAACTACCGCATATACACATAAGCATTGAGTTACTGGGAATATTTCTGATTGTTTAAATTTCTTTCCCATTTTTTATCTATTTATTACTCCTATATTTTTGTTCTAAAAATTATACCTTCTCCTTTATACTTTGAAAGAAATAGCCCCTCTCCAGAACGTATGTTTTTAAAAACTATGGTATTTCCCATTTGTTTGACTTTCATTTCTCCAGTGTCAATCTTATCTATTAGATTATTTAATCCTTGTTTAACAGTTTTCTTGGTTTCTTCGATAAATCGATTTCAAACTTCTTTAACTGTCTCTAATATATCTGCTACTCCTGAACCTCCCGCTATCTTTTCCATTTCCATATTATGTCTACGTTTTTCACTTCTTTCAGCATCAGCTTCTTTCTTGCCGTTGACAGCTACGGTCAGGCCAGCAAATATCAATGGTTGGAAAGGTAAAAATCCACCTTCCTTTGCGTTCGCGTCAATTCTTTCTAAATCTATTTCATCTCTGACAATATTTATATTCATCAATAAGTTTTTTTTATTTATGTTGATTTTTTTTACCATTGTAAGCTATTACAGTTGGTGAAGCTGTTTCAATAACTTTTTAAGGGTATTTTTTACTCAAATCTTATCATTCTTCTATCTGCTATTTTAATTAAATGTTTTGCTTCTTCCAATAATAAACAGTACCCGGTTACATCTCCTTGTGTTTTTTCAATATGAATATTTATATTTACTCCTACTTCAATTGATGGTGTTATGACAGGTATATAAAGTTGGAGTTTTGTTATTTCTAATTTTGTATTGGAAGGATTATTTTACCAATATAACAGACGATATAAAGCCGCCGTATAAACCTCTTCAACAACCAAATATCATTCAAAATTACGTCAATGACAAAGTTTCTGGTGATTTTCTATTTGACCTACCTCTTATCTCAGTTTCAGAAGTACTAAGATATCTTAAAAACCTTGAACCCAAAAAGGCTACGGGTTTAGACAGCCCAAAATTTTTTAAAAATGTCAGCTGAGGTGATTTCAAGTTGACTTACTCATATTATAAATTTGTGTTTAACCAAATGTATCTTTCCCGATCAACTGAAAGAAGCTAAAATAGAGCCAATTTATAAAAAAGGTCCCAAAGAAAACATTTCCAATTATAGACCAATTTTTTTTTTACCCACCATTTCTAAAATTTTTGAAAAACATATCTCCATTAATATTAAGTCCTATTTTAATAATTTCAATTTATTTTATGTTAACCAGTCGGTTTTAGAGAGAATCATTCTTGTTCTACAGCACTAGTTCGGATTACTGATAATTGGCTTGCATGTTTAGACCAGGGTAAATTGACAGGTGTTGTCTACTTGGATTTCAGTAAGGCTTTTGATCTTTTGGATCACCAGCTCCTTCTTGACAAACTTATTTTATATAAATTTCATCCTAATTTGTTATATTTAATTAAATCGTATTTATCAAACCGTAACCAAAAAGTCTGTCTTGGTAATTTTCAAGAGGACGCTAAAATGTGGTGTTCCTCAGGGATCTATCCTTGGACCACTTTTGTTTCTTATCTTCATAAACGATCTTCCATTTTATACTAAAAATGTCATTCCCGAAATATTTGCTGATGATACTACTATACATTTTTCCGATAAAAAACTAGACTACATTCAAAGCTGTCTTCAAGAGGACTTAAACACTATCAGCCAATGGTGCCGTGATAATGGTATGGTTATCAACACATTTATTTTATGTGTTAATCACATTATTATCGCAACCATACATTTTCATATATTCATTTAATTTCATTCTTATTTTTTGTTTATCATTTTGTAAATATGTTATCGTAGTTTTATGCAGAAAGATCCCAGGGAAGATTGCCTTGTGCAACTGGGTTTCTAATAAAGTTATTATTATTATTATTATGATTCTCTCTAAGAATATCTTATCATCGTTGATTTCTCTTTGTAGATGAATTGTATATGGTAATCCTATGGAAACCTTTCTGTGTTCCAAAAGACCGAATAATGGATATAACTTCCAATTTACGTAATTACCCCAACTATTAGCCAACGGTATTGTTGTATTGAAGTACTCGTTTTTCAAATCCATGATTAGATGCTCGTCCTACTCTTTCTCTATGTGTTTCGAGCAATAACTCTCACTCTAGCTAAATCATTTGCAACATTTCTTACCGGTTCTTTTAAAACACTTCCAACATCGGGTATCCAGCCTGAGACTGAATCGAAGTCGATATAAAACTGTTTTCAACATTGTATCAAATTCCCCAGGGGTGTTTAATTGTTTCTATCGGATTTGAACCTGCCTCTAAAATCATCTCACGGAAAAGAGATGGGAAGAAATTGTTTTCTAATGTTGTGTTAGTTTGTGGAACACGATTCTCATTTTTATTTTGAAATCGCATCTGAAATAAGCATCAGACAGAAGCAGCCAATTTGACAGTGAATTAATCTCGAAAGTGACCCGTCCACCATCATTTAGTTGGGATTTAGAACCGACATTGGGGCTGATAATAATGTAATCTTCTTTCTTTTTATTAAATGCATATCGAATTGGATCATGTAATTGAAATATTGGATCTAGTTTTCCATCTGCCATTTATAAGGTTTAAAATTTGAGTAGAAATTGTGGTTTGTTTTTCTATAGATATAGCCTAAATCCATTCCATTGAAAATAGCATTCATTTTCAAGAAAAGAAAGGTAAACACATTTAAGTAAAACAACTGAGAATAATACAGAAAACATCATTCTAATTTTTTTGTAAATGTCAAAAGAGTAAACTTAGTTTTCTAATGATTTTTATACGCCCACATGAAAAAGGGGGCGTATATTTTCGTCACCCTGACCGTCCATTATTGCTCGTAAACATTCTACAAGGCACAATTCTTGATTGATTGGTATGGTTGTTTGTCATCACCCAAGGGTGAACCCTACTGAAAATGAGAAAAATCGAAAAATATTTATTCTATTGTATTGCCCTTCTTCTTAAAACACTCATAAACACTCTCGAAGGCGCAATTCTTGTCGGATTTTGATGAAACTTAGTGTGAATGTTTGTTATCACCCAGGAATGAACCCTATTTAAAATAAAAAAAAATAAAAAAAAAATAATTAGTATGAGTTATTGCCCTTGTTCTTGAAAACGCTTTCAATGTTAGCTTGTAAACACTCTAGAAGGCACAATTCTGGGGGGATTTTGACGAAACTTGGTGTGAGTGTTTGTAATCACCCAAGGATAAACTCTATCGGTAATAAGAAAAATTGAAAAATATTAAGTATGAGTTATTGCCCTTGTTCTTGAAAACGGGTTTAATCTTGAGCTCGTAAACACTCCAGAAGGCACAAATCTTGATGGATTTTGACGAAACTTGGTGTTAGTGTTTGTAATCACCCAAAGATGAACCCTAACGAAAATCAGAATAATCGGAAAATAATTAGATAAGAATTATTGCCCCTGTTCTTAAAAAGCGTTCAAGTTTTAGCTTGTAAACACTCTAGAAGGCCCAATTCTTGACAGATTTTGATGAAACTTGGTAATATTATTCGGTATCGCCTCAAAACATTAAAAAGAAGTGTATGACTGAAGGTTGAATATTTCTTACTGGTGATAGTAACTGTATTGCTAAATATTTGTGGGACTTTGCTTTCAGCAAAGTCCCAGTTTGTTATCGAAATGTCAATTCTTTTTTTTTTTTTTTTTTTTTTTTTTTTTTTTTCGAAATTTACACACCTTCCTGAGCTTAAACTACAATAGTTGCAGCAACCATTCAACATTCACGAACCTTAGATATAGGCGACGATGTGCATAAATATATTTTGGATCTTTTTTGCAAAACCGGAAGTGCCACAGTTCAATATGAGCAAGAATAGTTAATCGGCTCTAGAAGTCGTATTTTTCGGTCGATTTTCTTTGGGTTTGCATTTTTGGAATCTACTGGCAAAATCTGAAAGAATAGCAGTTTCAAAATTTCAAAATTCGAAAATTTGTCGCAGACATTTTTTTTGCCAAATTTTGCATTTTTTTCATTTTTGTTGCTTTTTGTCTGATTAATCTGAAAAAAATTGAGCAAAGACAGTTTAAGAAAGAAACAAAATGGTACAGTAAAAATTTCAATTTCACTTCCGGTTTAAACAGGAAATCGATGTTCACTTCCGGTTGAATATCTTCCGGTGTAATTTGTATAGGACAAAAAAATTTATGCTTATAGATAGACAAAGTTATGACAAAAAAACGAAGAAAAAAAAATCCGGAACAGACGTGAAACTTTGGCCGCCATTTTGATTTCCCTGAAACTCTTCGATTTTTATTCAGCCAATTTGGCTGAACCGACTTTCAAAATTTTGGTGTCAAATGAAAGAACATAAAAATTAAGAGAGATCGCAGGAAGCCGATTTTTGAATTTCGATTTTGCTTTTTTGCAATTTGCGATTGAATTTTTTCAATATTTGATGGCGTATATCTCGTGACCTTGACCTTTGATGACCTTGACCTTTATAGGGTCAAAGGTCATTGAACTTGGCTATCATTTGATACTTTGACCTTTGACCTCCGATATGTACTTCCGGTTTTATAGCTATCCGTAAAAATCCAAATTCGCAACTTTGGACTGCTCTAGCACGTGACCTAATTAACCTAGAGGGTTAATTTTTTCGGTTTTCTAATGTGGTTCTCATGCACTTTACATAGATATAGAACAATTGCTTTTTTAAAGCAAAATTGAAATTCGTGATTTTTTCAAATTTGAGTTTAGTTTTACCATATTTGTGTCTTTTTGATCTTCGTGTATGTATATCTTATGACCTTTTCTATGTAGAACCTTGATATTTGGAATACAACTAGACACTTTGAATATGAATTCACCTATGACAAAAAAACTTATGTGGGCGTGGCACATCCGGGTTAAATTACTAATTGTTTACATTTTGGGGCTGGGGCATAACTCGCATAGGATGCGTTTGTTCAAAAAGAGACTTTGCACACAATTACCTCATCCTTTTGGCCAGTATGTATTAACAGCTCAGTTGTTTCAGCTTTATAGTTTCAAAAAAGGAACGGGTTTTAACATTTGGATATTTTCATTTTTCGATTTTGACCCTTTTTTTACTTTTGTTGACCTATATCTTTTGACCTCTATTATGTAGGAACTTGACATTTGGAACATAACGTAACATTTTGAATATTGATTAACTTATTCAAAAAAAATTGAGTTTGGCGTGGCACTTCCGGGTTAAATTACTTATTATTGATATTTTTGGCCAGGGGCATAACTCGCAAAGTATACATTTGTTCAAAATGGAACTTTTTACACAATTACCTTATATTTTGAGCCACTTTGTCTTAGAATTTTGGTTGTTTCCGCTTCATAGTTCAAAAAAAGGAACAGGTTTTGGAAATTCAAAATTTTTAATTTTTGAACTTGACCTTTGTTGACCTTGACCTTTGTAGGATCAAACGTCATTGGCATTGGCTATCTATTTATACTTTTATATTTGCTGTCCTAAGTCAACTTCTGGTTTTATAGTCGTTAGCAATTTGAAATTTTAATGGCGTATATCTCTTGATCTTGACCTTTTTAGGCCTTCTCCTTTACAAGATCAAAGGTCATTGACCTTGGCTATCTGCTGATACTTTCATTTGTGAGGTCTGACGTCTACTTCCGGTATTAGAATCTTCTAAAAAATAAAAAATTATCAACTTTAGACTTGTTCTTGCGCTTGACCTAATTATCGTCGATGGTTGATTTTTTCGGGGTCTTTAGCAAATTGCTACATTTGCAAAGTCCCACTCTGTGCCACGAGTGGCTCTAGTTTTATTTAAAATCAAAGCTGCCAGTGGGCGTATGCTACCTTTCCTGGCAAGCTATCTTGCTTATTCTGCCATTATTGAATTTAATATCTTTATAAAACCTTGACCGATTTTTAATTTATTTTTACCAGATCTATAACTCTGCTTTGAGGTTTATTCTCTTTTTTGCTTGTACACTAGGTTGATTATAAAAAGCTTCAATCCTGCATAATATGAATTTTTAATTCAAGGGAAGTAACTCAAAGGATTTAGATAAAATGAAAGAAGATACGGACCCACTTAATTTTACGCTAATGATTGTATTAGTCCGTGCTGTTTTTAGAAATCCTCTTTCTCCCTCCCTTTTGGAGGTTTTGCCAGCCTATTTTTAAGTAAATTGTGATCCAGATTTGGAATTTGATGCCTGAAATTGCATTTTCTCTCAGATTTAGTGAGATGATGAGAGATTTTCATGCTGAAGGATAATTCTAAAAACAGTCGTTTTGTGTGCATTGACAGTCAAGCCGATGTTAGAATAATGTAGTGGTATACTTTCAGTTTGGCTAGTTCAAGATTTTCATGGTCATGATATATTTAACATTTGTACAGAAACTAAGCATTGGTCAGGCTTTCATATGACAAGTTTTCAAGGAGATTTCTGGAAATAGTTATAGAAGGTTGAATTTTGAGATTTAACATGGATACAATTTGCAAATGAATTACCGGAGTGTGTCCATACAGATATATATAATCTCGTTTGCCGACCGTATAGATATTCTAAAAGAGGTATAAATGTTGATTAAATACCATCGCGCTGTTATATGATCTGATGTATGACCGAGTTGCAGCGGTATTTCTATTATTTACAGTTAGTGTGAATCTGTGAATAGAATTAAATTAGAGCAGAACGAGGTATAGTTAGATCCTCCCCATAGATACAATAATAATAAAGTGAATATAACGACATTTCTTCAATAACATAATACATACATTACCACCGGCGTACTTTCTTACTAGAAAAATTCACAATCTAATACGATTATCAAATAATTGAAAGGTTCAAAGTTTAAATCATATCTGCCTCGGGCTAATATGCACATACATTAATAATTTTGCATACCTGAAATAAAATGCGCAATATATATATATACAACATTTCCAAAATACCTGACGAATTTATATAGTGTCCAGATTGATAATTAATTTAAACAATCCATTTCTTACCCTAATAAAGTGATTATTATTATTATAGTTATTATTATTGTCTATGCATGACGGTATGTAGGTTTAATAAGCAGATATAAAAATATTTTAATAGTCTTCTGATAATATAACCACTGTAATGTAAGTTATAGTCTCTAACAATATATTTCTAATCACATTGAAGTAATTTTACTATCTTCTTCTTCTCGGAATGCCTTTCTACATGTCCAAACCAATAATACAGACTGTATTAATACTATAGCAATTAAAGCACCGACTATTCCCCAGAATGCTCTATTATCTTTTAAACTATCTACAAAAAACACAGCACAAGTATTCCATTATTAATACAAATTATTCATACGATAGATCGTGTGATAAATTTCAGAATGAAATAATTATAGCTGACACTTGTACCTGATTGAGCTTATAAAACAGGCAACTCAATGCAATATGCAATTAGGAGAAATTGTCATATCCTTTACTCATTTTCGACACCTGTCAAAATCACATCCCATTCAATCTACTAGACGTTTTACCATTGCTGACATGGAGAAACCGATTTGAAAAAGTATTGGCCCTACCTACACTTTAGAAAATACCGATTTGTATTTTGATACAGATTTTCAGATTAGTTTTTAAAAAAGTTACCTAATTCTCCCCCATATCTGTCATATTTGCTGTATCCAGGACCTTCGTTCTTTTCTTCGTCGTGTGGTTTGGGTGTAGATGATGATGGCATTCTCATGGGAGCTGGCCGAGAATAGTCAAAGTTGCCACATGTTGGAAATCCTTCAGGTGGAGGTGGATGCATGTCAAACGACTCGTTTAGCATAACAGCCATACCATCCATTGTATGTAGCTCAATATGACAATGCATGAACCAAACACCAGGATTATCAGCCTTGATTCTTACCACAACATAACCTCCAGTAGGAACAATTATCGTATCTTTTCTTGGTGGATTCTTGAGTTCAAGTCCTGGAACATTACCTCCCAACCAACTTGGGTTTGTCCATGTGGCATCATTACAGAAACTCTTTTCTCTGTCTAAATGACCTCGACAATCAATATCTAAGTTATCGCCTATTATCTTTCCAGTAGTAGCATTATAGCTACCATATCCCATTTTTAGAACATAAAAGGAATGTCCATGCATGTGTATTGGATGCGAGAAACCTTTTCCAATTCCCATGTTTAGAAAAACCATCTGATATGTTTTTCCATGATGCAAATCTATAGAGTAAGGGCACTGACATACTTTCTCTTCTCCACAATCATCTTTACATTCAATTTCAATCTCTTGAGGTTGAGTTAGAGCAGAAACAACAGGTTTCCTGAATGTTCTTCCATTAACCGAACCTGGAATCCACGCTAATCCAGGGAAAGCGAAATTCAGAAAGAATTCTTGATCTTCTTCCAGAGGACCGTTTGGGGCTTTATCTTCAACCTTATTCTTCAACTGGTCGAAAGTAACACATTCAATGTTTTGAGACTGGGGGTAATGTAAGAAAGGGCAGTTTACAACCCTGCACTTGTTTTGTGCAGTACAGAGTCTCTTTGATGTCGTTGGCTCAACGCCAGTAGCACCTTTATACTTCAAAATAGCTAATCCAAATCGTTCTACATCTGCTTCCACAGACACAATGCGTATCCAGTAATTAGAAATATCAGCAGAGGCACTTATCTGGACATCATATCTTTCCCCTGGGTGAATGATCAACGATTCTGCTGTGTAAGGATCAAGATCATAACCATCTGAGGCTATTACAGTTATATCATGATTGTCTATGGAGAATCTAAATGGTACCTGGACACCTGCTGCTATAATGCGAAATACATAGTCATTCCTCTTGTCTACAGAAAAATTCTCTAAAGGCGCCCCATTGTCACCCGTCTCAGAGAAATATCGACCTTTACCATTAACTAGAACTGAATGAAAATTAAACAAACTAAATTTAGCACCGTCTAGAGAATGTGTTTCTTTAATTTCCGTTCGATTGATGAACATACCATCCTCCTCTTTCAGTTGGGCAAGATTGGAATCCCAATCATGGTTCCATTCTGTGAGTAACATTATGAACTCCTTCATTCGCAACGGTTTCTTCTCTCTTATTATCAAGGGCCCATAATTGCCCATAGAACGCATCATACCAATATGTGAATGATACCAATACGTTCCTTTATGCGAGGCTTTAAAGCGATAGGTGAATGTTTGCCCCGGAAGAAAGGGACACTGTGTCAGAAATGATACACCATCCATCCACGGAGTTCCAACCTGTGGCAAGCCATGCCAATGTATTGTCATAGAATCACTGGGAAGTGAGTTGGTGACATGTACGACCACCGTTTGTCCTTGATAGACCTCAATTGCTGGTCCCGGGAACTGATCATTTACAGCAATCAGTAGACGTGGTTCTTCCCAACCATCTGTTATAGCTACATTTTCCAGATCTACAGGTTCCGCAGCGCTGGTGTTAGTCACATCGTATTTATATAATTTACCATTAGCAGGAAACAAAGCCTCACCATCTTTCATCATGGACATTTTATATTCAACATTTAGCCAAAATTCACACACATCATCGGATGGTTCACACTGTTTATGACTGGAAACTGATCCAACGAGTAAAATAATCATCATAACTGAGTAACTCATTCTGAAAAAACAGAATATTGGATCTTTAAAAGTCACCAGTATTTTTTCAGTATATATTCAGTATTTTCGGACAATTTTCGGTAATTAACATATACAATCTTTACAACATGTTATTCAGTAATACAACTTCAAGTGAAGTCACACAAATATAAGAGCGAAAACTTTTCAGAAATTTGAATTTTTACAATGATAGGTGTTAATATGATTATATTACCATCATCATGTGTATTATTATGTCCCAATAATGCTGGAATATTTATGCCACGACTCTTTACGGGGTTGTATTATCGATAGTTATTTCTCCATTAAAACTAATATAAAGCAAGAGGTATATTGGATGCATTGGTGATTTTGTTTATGTCATATATGGTGGCACATAAGAAAAAAACGACAACACTTTTCAATTCAGGTTTTTCATAAAATATCAAAGCTATGATCATAATATTTTGAACTGATATTTTTAAGGATATTAGATATCTTTGGAGCAAATTATAGCTTTATAGGTCGGGCAACATTGGAATCCCTGCATTTTCAAAATTCCCGGTAAAATGCTGAAAATAATAGCTATAATTTCACATCTTTTGAAATTATTGCTCAATATAGCCACAAAAACTCGCCCGAATTCCTTTCTTCCATATAAGATATTGCCTGTCCAGTTTGTTCAAGTGATATTTTGTTTCATTTCTCTCTAATTCTGTCCTACAAGCATATCCCCATTGTTAATTATGCCAACTAGAGAAACCTTTACAATCGACAGTTTGGGGATGGCCATTCATCTTTTGAATGAAATAATCCAAATTTCAAATTTTTGAAGGCAATTTTCTCACGTACAAAGATTTTTTAATTTTGTGTGTGCTGAGAATATCGTCCTCATGGAGCATTTTTTTTAATTAAAGAGGAGATATAAGAGTATTTACTTTCGGCATTAATTTTATTGACAAGGAATTATCTTATTTTAAAATGGTTCAACCTAAAAAGCTGTAATTTGGTTAAGAGATGTCTAATATCCCTGAAAATACGTACAATTACCCGTTAATACGCTGATTCGGCGGTTTCCCGTTCCGAACGACTGTGATTGGGAACCAATTATCAATTTATAATGAATATTATTATAATCATGCTATGTTATTAAAATTGTTATTGTTTAGATTATGGTTAATTTTAGTTGATATGTCACTTAAAATTGTTAATGCTTTTAATTTGGGTAACGAACTAATGCAGTGATTTGATATTTGATATACAACGGGTAGTATTAAATCTTGCACTCACCACGCCGATTTTGAATGAAATAATCCCTGGACTGTTTAACAATGATGAGACGCCTGTTTAAGTTATTCTCTGCTGTTTACACGATCAACATGTTGTAAGTCAACTGCTCTACTCTTTACATGTTGAAAGAAATGTATACATTGGATAAGAATTTTTTACTCTAAAAAGTGATTTTTAAAGGGACAGTTACGCCATTGTTTTGACCAATTGTACCTTAGTGTCAGAAACGGGAATTCTTTTAGCTACGCTAACTAGTAACATTGTTCACAGCTCACTGTCGGAATATGGGCCTGAAAATCCACGTGTGTCAAAGAGTATGTGTTTGAAAGTTAGAATAACGACTGGTCTTTTCTTGAGACATGTATCGAAATGAAAAGACAAATTCCTAGGTTGAGGTATTTTTGAAGGAATTGTGCAATTTTCGTAAAATTCTAGTACTTCTGAAGATTATTTACATAATATGTTCAAGACCCAAATCAACCCCCAAAATGGCAAATCCCTTTAAGCACGAAATAATTATAATAACGCTTAAACATGTACAATAAGAGTATAAACATTAATATAATGAATCTTGATTTGGGACAATTAGATAATTTCTACACTATTTTGATATCTATTATACCCGGATGCTCGAAGACAATTCGATTGACCTTAACATTGGTTTCGATGTCAAAGGTTTGTTGGTTTTATTTCCTGTTATTTGTTTTGTTTGCTAAAATGAATGCATATATAACTTTAATGGTTTCCGGTAATCGCGTTTGAAATATATAACATGGGCCCCTAAAAACTGATGAACACGTTGCCAGTAAAATGGGTTTCTATAAAGCCCCGAGATTATTTACTAGTAAACTGGGTTTCTATAAAGCCCAAAGGATATTTCCTTCAAGAATGAATTTTTTTTGGATATCATTGCGAGTGAAAATAATATATAGGGGATTCGAAAGGAAGTAATGAACTTTAAACATTTATGTATACAATTTTGAAATTGAAAGGTTCTATGTTAAAACGTCTTCAATTGAAAAACTAAGATTATTTAAGGGGTTGCGAAATGATACTGCATATATTTGGCACATTACAACATTTTTTTTTCAGAAAATTTTAAACGAAAGGAAGCAGAATACAAAATTGTTTAATATGAGTTTAAATCATTGGAACCGAATTCCATCATTTAGTTTTAAAAAAAGGATGCTGCCACAATGACACACTCAACGTACAAGTATTTTAAAAATGTTTCTAGGTTCGAAACTTGTCTTTAACAATTTAAAGTTTTAACCTTACACACTTTGTTTAAAAGAAATAAAGACGGTAAAGAAAAGGGTGTTTTGATGTTGTAGAAAGTGTTATTTATAAAGTGTTAGTTGAGTACAAGGTAAAAATAAAAACAATGACAAAACAAGCCCAGTTGACGTGTGCACTCCATACAAAATAATGTCATATAATACGTATTAAGTGTCAAAGATTTATTATCTTATACGTTATAGACTATGGATTTCAGCATAAGAATAAATAAGTTTGATAAGAAATAAATTGCTTCTGAAAAGATTTACAAGAAATACAAATAATTTAAATATGCAATGCAATAGCTTTAAGAGTGAATGAAATACGTGTAAATTATATCTGACATGGCTTGACAATCCTGATAATTTAATGGCATATAATTTCCCATCTTTTCGCTTCATCTATCAACATAACGCTAACGTTGAATTAACTTATGTTGATATATCCAAGAATAAATATCCCAATCAAACTAGCGTCTATGGTTTGAATATCACACGAATTGCCTATAATACCCTCTATCGTTTTTAAATATCCATATCATTTACACCCTTGGTGAAAAATTCATAATTGTTATATTATACGATTTGCATATTGAAATTTCTATTCTCAAACTTTAGTTTTATCAGCTACGTAAATATTTAATGGATCAATTACAAATGTGGTTTCATCCTTTATGACGTCAAGTTTTTCTTTTCTACTATCTAACATACCTCATCTTAAAGTTTTGACAGGACCTGGACATATTATCTTGTCAGATTTAACTCTATACATAGTAACTACATCTAATTTGTTTTTTGACATTTGGTAAAATCTATTGCATATTGTAAAACGTAGACTGTTTTTATGTTACGACCTTATTAATATGACTGCAATAAAAAAAATGACAAATTGCACACTCTTTATATTAATATATATTGTATGTTTTAATAAAAATAAAATATAGCATTTTTCAAATTAAAACTTAAAACAAAAAGACTAACCTTAAACTAATGGTATAGTGCCCGATTCACCTGTATGAAGTTGTTTTAATGACAATGTAATTGACAGTGTAAAGATGAGATGTGTCGAGGTGTTTATAAACCAACTGTAAACAATGGACGAACCACCCCTCACGTTTAGTCCTATTCCGATAAATACTAGCTTACGCAACAATTCAAATCGAAATGAAACGGAAATAATCGAATTACGTCGGAACGATAAGAAATTATCTTCAAATTGATTGTATATACGCTACCAAACAATTAAAACCTTAATATCATAAAACCATAAATATGTGGATAATGCTGAATCTAACAAGATATGATATTTGACGATTAACTGAAAAGATACAAAATTACAATAATAAGTAACTACTTATATAATTTGGGAAAAGCTATTCGAGGAATTGTACTTTCACTTTCCATATAAGGCAATCAACAGTGCGCGCTAATCATGCGTGAGGGTACATTGACGTTAGAAAGATTTCAGACCCAAACTTTACATACAGTCGAGTAATCTTATTTCGCGGAAACCTATTATTCGTGGATTTCCGGAAATGATTAATAATTTACATGAGCGACCTTGCACGACCTCCGCATTAGTTTGTTTTAATAATAATTTCTCTACAACATCAGCTAGTAGAATGAATCCAGTAGTTTCAAGCAAGGTAAAATGTATTAATACATTTGACAAATACAAAATGGCGGATTTCACTTATTACCAAACGTCACCATTTTTATCAGCCGAATTTCCTTAAATTCCATAGCCGTAATCGGAATTCCAAGTGTCGTCTGCTAGAATGTAGTCCAACGAATGAAGACACGTGATCAACTAGCGGATTCCGTGTCAGCAGAAAATTTCTATGGAACAAAAAGTGGACCATATTCTTATGTTGTTTCAGTGACTTTTAGCAATAAATCACGCTACGTATCTTATTTTGTCAGTCACTATGTTATTTTAAAATCGTAGTTCTTTGGAGGAAATGTCACTAGTTATAATGAATTGATATTGAAGATAAATACTAAGAGAAGTTAATTATACTTCTGTAAAACTAACTGCGAATATTTCTGAACAAAGTATGGATTTTTTGGATACTACGGTATTCAAAGGACCAAGTTTCTCTCAAACAAACATATTAGACATCAAAGTATTTTTTAAACCAACGGATACTCACCAACTTTTATATAAAAACTCTTTTCACCCAAAACATACTTTTACGGGAATAATCAAATCACAAATTTTACGTTTTTTTAGAATTTGCACTCAAAAAGTAGATTTTGATGCAGCTTGTAGACTAGTTTTCAGTAAATTAAGAGAGAGGGGCTATTCCAAACGATTCTTGCGCAAAATTAAAAATGACACTGTTTTGGACCTTTTG